>NC_088415.1:40755150-41055150 GCF_034236695.1 Oncorhynchus nerka
GTTGTTGTGTTGAGTACATCCGGAAGACGGCTTATAAGAAAATGTTTTAAAACTCTTTAAAAGTCACTACTTCAACTTTTCAAATAAGAAGTATCCCTCTGTGGGCCTTTCTTTGGCTCTTCAACCACAGGAAGGTGATGGATGTAAGAGACCACACCATAGGCTACGAAGCTAGTGTTGCTTTCTATACTGTGGCAAGCAAAGCCTGTGTTTTGATCCCTGTCCTCTTGCAGGTTCTCCTTTTATCTAGGCCTACTCCACTGTCCACATCACTTCAATATCTTCACACGCCATAGACATAGGACCAGAATGGTCATTCCTTTCAAGTCAACGCTCTGTGATGGGAGGACCAGCGTTCGTTCTATGCTCTACTTCATTATATTTCTATGTTCCACACCACCTGCCATGTAGACCTACAGTTCACCTGACACACAGTCGATGCAAACAGACTTTGGAGTCGTTGTCCTGAGTGAGTGATTGATTTAATTGGGTGCAGTAGAAAAAATATTCTCACACTCCCTCTCTCTCTTTCTCTCTCTCCCGCTCTCTCAGACCTTCACAGCCTCACCCCAGTGTGTGTTCAAAACATTCCTCTGAATTTGACATCTGTGGTGAGTTTATTTACCAAGTGATAGTGAGGGAATGAGTGATTGATTGATTATTTCTATTTTTGGAGTGTTTTGATTCTGCGGTATGTTGACTCAGTTTCAATTACACACTTTCAGGTGCTGCTGTATTGCTTCAGCACAGACAGCGCGGCCTGCGTGCCAGCTTTTTGGCCATACCCAACACTACTGATAGAAGGCTATCAATGGTCTGTGTCAACATGATGGTTGTGTTTTGGTCAGTCAAATCCATTTTTATTTGTCACTTGCTCTGAATAAAACGGGTGTAAACCTTACTGTGAAATGCCCTTAACTAACAATGCAGTTAAAGAAAGAAGTTAGAAGATATTTACTAAATAAAATAGAAATAGTACAAAAATAGCAGCAGTGTAAAAACAAAAGGGAGGGTGGGCCTTGTCAATGTAAATAGTCCATGATCCTCTTCTAGTTTATTTGGGATAAATTGTCTGTATGATTGATGGATAGGTAATTTGGTAGGCAACTGGTGAGTAATCGTCTGATTCATGAATTGCACCCTATTCCCTATTTAGTGTAGTTACTACTTTTGACCAGAGCCCTGGACCGTTGTCAAAGTAGTGCATTAAATAGGGAATATGGTGCCATTTTGGGGTGCAGTAGAACATTTTACACAGGCAGCACACAGTGGCAGCCAAACAGGTACCAAGCCCAAGCGGGCTGGTTGGGAGGGAGAGGCCCGCTAATCTCCTATGTTTCTTCCAAATGCCTCCAGGAGTGACAGGAAATACCCCCCTCCCCCAACCACACACACACACACAACCTACCCCTACCACCAGCCCTGACACCACCACCCCGGATGGTGCCATGATCAGAGAGAGAGAAAGGCAAGAGATGGAGAGTGAGAGAGAGTGAAAGGGAGAGCAGAGAGAATGACTGCAGGCATCTGTCAGCACTCTCACTGAAGCATGTTCCAAGCTGCTGGGAGGGAGAGCTGATTAAAACCTCTCTCTCGCTCTCTCTACCTCTCTTTCTCTCTCTCCATTACTCAGCATCACAGAGGCGGGAAGGTGTGACAACACACTCGCTGCAACTCCCTCTCCCCCTCAAAATAACAGCTACTGTCCAGGCATGAAAGTTGAAGAGGTTGAGGAGAAGGATAAGATGGCAGCGAGAGAACAAGAAAGGACAGTCTAAAAAACAAGATTGTAAAGAAGTGGGTACCCATTAATGTAGGGCAGGCCTGTGAGTTGAGGACACAAGACAAGACAGGGCACTAATTTTTTTTGCAACTGGCCAGACAGACAGTAATGGAATTAATTGTGTTCTTTTAAAGGGAAGATTGTTTTATTATTTTGTCAGATGCCTGACTACATGTCTTTCATGTCTGAGTTTTAGGACGTGCGATAACCAGATTGTGACTTGGAAGATTAAAGGTATTTGCCAATAAATTCACATTTTTCAGATGATCAACTTTCACGATCCCTGTCCACTTTAAATATAGCTTTCATGTGCAGATTCCCTTCCAGACTGTAGCATCTGGGTCGTCAGCAGTATTATACAGGTAACTGCCAGAATAAAGGTAACACCGACAGTGTCGTAAGGCGTTGGGGCACCACGAGCCAGAACAGCTTCAATGCACCTTGCCATAGATTCTACAAGTGTCTGGAACTTTATTGGAGGGATGCGACACCATTCTTCTACAAGAAATTCCATCATTTGGTGTTTTTGTTGATGGTGATGGAAAACGCTGTCTCAAGGGGCCACTCCAGAATATATTGTTGACAGTTTTCACGTTGAGAGTGGAGTTTGACAAAGTTGGTCCTGGCCTGTGTTTGTCCTTTCTCACTTGATATTGCTGGTGTAAGGAGTATGTATTTTGGGTGTGAGGTAGTATGCCCAGGTACTGTAAGGAACACTGTACCTCGATTGGTCCTTCATTCAATCTGTCACAGAATAATTGAAAGAGAACTCTATTTTCTTGACTGAGACCCAGTTAGGAAGTTATTTATTTCCACTGGATGGATAACCAGGCAACGTTCATCATCATTTAATTGAGGGAAACCTTTCCTTTTGAAGTATAACTCTAAACCGCTGTAGGCCCATTACCGTAACGCACCCAGGTGTTGTCACAAGCTTATTAGAGGAGTCCACCCCCACTTTGTCTGTCATCTTTTCTCTTCCACTTCAAACTGAAGGCGTTCCTTCGGTCTCTCTATTCTCTATGACACACTGGATGGAAAAATAGGAGCAGCACTTGGTTGCCTAGCTGCCCACCTACTTGCCCTTCCCATAGAAACCTGTTCTTCTGAGGCTTAGTAATGTGTTTTTCCTATAGGATCTGTTAAGCCTTCCATGGAGAAGTTATTATAATGTTCAATCAGTGGAATATTTGGCGAGACTATTTACGCATGATCAACCTGGGCGTGCCTGTTACAGTGGGAGTATGACTGCATGGCTGTATCCCAAAATGGAACCCAATTCCCTATTTAGTACATTTGCTAGTCTGTACTTGGTGAGTTCCTCTTTATGTCGGGCGTACACTACACGACTTCCAAAATCCTAACACTTGGTCGTGAGGGTTCTCGATATCACGCTGTCTCGCGAAAACAAGGTGATGTGATTAGATTGTTAACGTAGCTAGAACGAGCTGTAGCTCAAACCAGCCTCAAACATTCATGCTTGCCATGCAGAGTTGAAATATCTAGCCAATACATTTTTAATTGAACAGCATTGCTTGTGAACTACAAAGCTGTGACAATTTGACACTGGTTGCAAGTACAAATGCATAGGCTACCAGTAGTAGTCATGGCTCCTGCTTCGAGAGTCTACACATTCTGGGCGATGCGATACAACATCATCATCTCACTGGCATCTTCTCTGGCAAACTCTCATTGGCTATTGCTGATCACCTTTCTCAAAACTTGTCGTTGCACATCTCACACTACAAGAGCATAGCAGATTTTTGTGCCGATTTTAAAATCAAACATGTTTGAAAATATCGGGACCTCTGGGACGGCTCAAAGATGAGATCGGTAGACCTTAGACTGCGTCTCTGACACACTCACGTTAAATGAACGTCGGTGACGGCCGCGGACCCCGAGTAGGCAACAACGTGGATTTTGTCTACCGTCTGGGACAACTAAATCGGGGCCAAAATCGTGTAGAGTACGCCCGACTTTAGGTGTATCTGTCTTTTGAGTACTCCAACATGTTCGCGAAAGGCCAACTTAGTCAAAACTACAGTATGTTGTATTTGAATACTGACCCTATTTCCCCTCCCCCCCACACACACTTTAGCAGCTCCTGGAGTACGTTGGGAAGGGGAAGAGCATCCTGGACGTGGGTCTGGCCCAGGCCAGGCAGCCCCTCAGCACACGCTGCCACTACTTTGAGATGGAGATAGTGGACGCTGGAGAGAAGTGCTACATCGCCCTGGGCCTGGCCAGAAGGGTAAGCGCACTGTACAATTGCACATCAGTAAACTTACGGCCACACAGAGACAGATGAAATCACATGCGTTCATCAATTGTCAATGTCAAAAGTTAGCCAACTATTTCCGAAAGAGTTGTGTGTGTGTTTGGCAATGATCTCCGTTGTCCATCTGTCAACAAATGACTCCCATTGAAAAACCATTTGTTTCTGGCCTCCCGAGTGACGCAACAGTCCAAGGCAGCATCACTACAGGCTGGGGCTTTACTTGGCTCCTCACGCTCTAGCGACTCCTTGTGGCGGTGCCAGGCGCCTGCAGGCTGACAATGGTCGTCAGTTGAACAGTGTTTCCTCAGACACATTGGTGCAGCTGGCTTCCGGGTTAATCAAGCGGGTGTTAGACGCATGGCTTGGCTGGTCATGTTTCGGAGGACGCATGACTCGACCTTAGCCTCTCCTGAGCCCATTGGGGAGTTGCAGCAATGATGCAAGATCATAATTGAGAAAGTGGGTAAAAATTACAACAAAAAATAACATTGGCTCAATCTGTAATTTTCTGAGACAAAATCTGTCTGGCCATAGCCTAAGGGTAAGCATTCATAACTCTGTATGCAGTTTTTAACCATCAGCACTACAGAGAAGTATAGGTGGCATTTATTTAATCAGATTCTGCTTGTTTTGAAGTTGAGGAAGTAATAGTACAATCGTATAACACATTTAGGTACAGTACAGGGTTCGCACAGACAGTGGCAAGTCAAATTCAAGGACTTTCAATTACTTTTTCAAGCCCTAATATTTATTTTCAAGGACCATCAATTTTAAGTAGTTCCTATTATGCAATTGATTCTAGTCGCCATCAGATGGCAGTATTTTGCCACAGCCTCATGGGAAAAAAAAAAACTTACTATTCATGACTACCTTACAAGTTCTACTCAATAATACGTCTTCTACGTATTTGCAAAATACATGAGTGGTAAGTCAGTACTGAAAAGGGAAGGGGTCTGAATACTTTCGAATGCACCGTAAATACATCCATCCCTCATTATTCAACACCTTTGTTGTAGGAATAGAACACAGTGTGCGTGATGAAGAGGAAAAAAACAATTCAAGACATTTTAGCACGACTAATTCGAACCTCTCATCTCATTTTCCAAAGAATGCACATGCGGTTCCCATCTAATGTTAGCACAGAACAGGAGCTGCTGGACTTTCCATAATAACCTGTGTGCCTTGAAGTCTAACACAACAAACAGTTGTACGGGAACTGATCAAAACAACGAGCAACATCTGGTCTTACACCATTGTAGACTGGAACAGAGCAAAAATAATACAGGTTGCCCCTATGGCCAAAAGTAGTGCATAGTATAGGGAATAGTATACCATTTTGGACGTATCCATAATATACATAGGTATCAATGGAAGGCCAAGACTGAGAGATGCTCAATGACCGAGTTATATCACCCATTTGCATTGCTCATACTGTCAGTAGAGGATGAAAAGGGCTGGGACTGACTGTGTAGGTCTGACCTAGGAACATCAGTCATGAGGTGTAATGAACGCCAGCCACAACCCAAGGCATGGTCTACGTGGAGTTGCCCTGTCCTGTCATGCTCGCTCTGATCTCTCTGTGGCCATGGGCATGGCTCACTGTAGACAGAGACTAATTACTCTCAGGTCTCGAACCGACCGGCGAAGACAGACTGAAACTAGTCTTGTCTTGTGAAAGGGAAGGTTGATTTAAGGCCAAGGTCACTGGGTCCGACCAACCAGACTTGGGTTCAATACATTTAAAAAGAAAAAAGAAAAAGAAAAAGATGGAGAGTGAGAGAGAGTACTTTTGGTACTTGTCTATCGGTTCCATTGCAACAGGCAAGCTCAGTCAATCATAGCTACTGTATTTGAAATGATTTCAAATAGTATTGAATCCAGGTCTGCCAACCAGACCGACCTGCTCCTCCTCCCTTCCACTCTGAAAAAAGGAAGACTTTTTGTTAGTGATAACTAACTCCATAACATTTCCTCCCCTTAAGACTTTGTCCCCCTCAGTCTCTCTGCATCTGTGTTTGTTTACAGAGACATTATGGCCTCTCTTCTCCAAAGGACAACTGAGGTGATAAAGCAGATAATTGAAGGGCTGGTTAATCTCTGTTTACTCACCAGAATGTTACATGTTGTTGGGTTCAATTACTTCACTCAGACAGCATCTTGCTAGATGTCTCAGAGTGGATGCCCAACACACACCCTCACACGTGTGTGTGTGTGTGTGTGTGTGTGTGTGTGTGTGTGTGTGTGCACACTGTCTGACTGACTGACTTCCCTGTTGACTGACTGCCTGGCCCGGTTGACTGACTGCCTACCTGGCCCGGTTGACTGACTGGTGGCACCGTACAGTTACTCTAACCCAGTAGAGCAAGGATGTCAAACTCATTCCATGGACGGCCTAGTGTCTGCTGGTTTTTGTTTTTTCCCTTTAAATTAAGACTTCGACAACCATGTGTCTTGGTTGAATCTTTGCGATGCGCCATTCAGTCATAATGCGATGTTTGAATCAACATTTCTAAAGGCTTTCCCCAAAAACCTTCTGAATTAAATGTTCACTTAGGCTTAGCTGGCAGAATGATATCATGATGATTTCTATCAATCGTGGGGCATTTGTTTAGTAAACTCTGCCATCACATGTAGCCTAAACTGTACATTGTTTGGTGCAAAATAGGGGTGTGACTGTTAAAATGAGGACCAAGTTTGGAAAACCCTGAATTACACCTTGTAACAATGGTAAATGTAATACATTTTCTATTTGTAATAACATTTTTTTTTAATTATGTAATCAACCAGGTAAATGTAATAACTTGCTGGTAAACGTAATGAAATGTTGAATGGTAAACACAACTTTTCCTGCTAAATGTAATAAGTTATTACATTAACCAGTGCGTATTACATTAACCGGTGAGTAACAACAATTTTGAGTAATAATGTAATAACTTCAACCAGTCATGGAATAACATACCAAAATCAATGTTTTTACTTACATAAACACATAAACAAACATAAGATGGCGCCGGAGAGGATGGCACTGTTTTACCAACAGTGCCATTTTGTTCGGTTTTTCAATTTTGTTGTACCTTATTCTGTACATAATGTTGCTGATATCGTCTATTATGACCGAAAAGAGCTTCTGGACATAAGAACAGCGATTACTCACCTCGAATTGGATGAGTCGGACAGGAAGGATATACTCCAAACACCCAAACAGGCCCTCGTCCCCGTCATTCGCTGGAGAAAGAAACAGATTTTGCGGAAAGAGATTGGGGTGCCTTGTGGGGATCAGGTGACGAGTGACTAAACTGCCTTTGCAATCCGTACTGTTAGCCAACATTCCATTGCTGGAAAATAAATGGGACGAAGTGAAAGCATGTATATCCTACCAACGGGACATTAAAACTGTAATATCTTATGTTTTACCGAGTCGTGCCTGAAAGATGACATTAACATACAGCTGACGAGTTATACACTCTATCGGCAGGATAGTGTATGTATATTTGTAAACAAAAGCTGGTGCACAATATCTAAGGAAGTCTCAAGGTTTTGCACGCCTGAGATGGTGTGGTCTACAGCTTATCATGAGATACTCTATTTACCAAGAGAGTTTTCGTAGCTGTCTACATACCACCACAGACCGATGCTGGCACTAAAACCGCACTCAATGAGCTGTATCCTGCCATAAGCAAACATGAGAACGCTCATCCAGAGGCAGTGCTCCTAGTGGCCAGGGACTTTAATGCAGGGAAACTTAAATCAGTTTTACCTCATCAGCATGTTAAATATGCAACTGGAGGGGAAAAAATTCTAGACCACCTTTACTCCACACACAGAGACTCATACAAAGCTCTCCCTCGCCCTCCATTTGGCAAATCTGACCATAATTCTATCCTCCTGATTCCTGCTCACAAGCAAAAATTAAAGCAAGAAGCAGCACAAAAAAGTGGTCAGATAAAGCAGATGCTAAAATACAGGACTGTTTTGTTAGCACAGACTAGAATATGTTCCAGGATTCTTCTGATGGCATTGAGGAGTACACCACATCAGTCACTGGCTTCATCAATAAGTGCATCGATGATGTCGTCCCCACAGTGATTGTACGTACATACCCCAACCAGAAGCCATGGATTACAGGCAACATTCGCACTAAGCTAGAGGGTAGAGCTGCCACTTACAAGGAGCAGGACTCTAACCTGGAAGCTTATAAGAAATCCTGCTATGCCCTCAGACGAACCATCAAATAGGCAAGACATCAATACAGGACTAAGATCAAATCGTACTTACACGGCTCCAACGCTCATCGGATGTGGCAGGGCTTGCAAACTATTACAGACCACAAAGAGAAGCACAGCTGAGATCTGCCCATTGACATGAGCATACCAAACAAGTTAAATAACTCCTATGCTCGCTTCGTGGCAAGTAACACTGAAACTGTAATCACGCTCGCCGCAGCCGATGTGAGTAAAACCTTTTAAACAGATCAACATTCACAAAGCCGCAGGGCCAAGCGGATTACCAGGACATGTACTCCGAGCATATGCTGACCAACTGGCAAGTGTCTTCACCGACATTTTCAACCTCTCCATGTCTGAGTCTATAATACCAACATGTTTCAAGCAGACCACCATAGGCCCTGTGCCCAAGAACACTAAGGTAACCTGCTTAAATGACTACCGGCCTGTAGCGCTCACATCTGTAGCCATGAAATGCTTTGAAAGGCTGTTCATGGCTCACATCAAAACCATTATCTCAGAAACCCTAGACCCACTCCAATTTGCATACCGCCCCAACAGATCTACAGATGATGCAATCTCTATTGCACTCCACACTGCCCTTTCACACCTGGACAAAAGGAACACCTATGTGAGAATGCTGTTCATTGACTACAGCTCAGCGTTCAACACCCATAGTGCCCTCAAAGCTCATCACTAAGCTAAGGATCCTGGGACTAAACACCTCCCTCTGCAACTGGATCCTGGACTTCCTGACGGGCCACCCCCAGGTGGTAAGAGTAGGTAACAACACATCCGCCACACTTATCCTCAACTCTGGGGCCCCTCTGGGGCCCCTCTGGGGTACGTGCTCAGTCCCCACCTGTACTCCCTGTTCACTCATGACTGCACGGCCAGGCACAACTCCAACACCATCATTAAGTTTGGCGATGACACAGCAGTGGTAGGCCTGATCACCGACAACGACGAGACAGCCTATAGGGAGGAGGTAAGAGACCTGACCGTGTGGTGCAAGGACAACCTCTCCCTCAATGTGTTCAAGACAAAGGAGATGATTGTGGACTACAGGAAAAGGAGGACTGAGCACACCCCCATTCTCATCTACAGGGCTGAGAGCTTCAAGTACCTTGGTGTCCACATCACAAACAAACTAACATGGTTCAAGCACACAAAGACAGTCGTAAAGAGGGCACAGCAAAACATATTCACCCTCAGGAATCTGACATTTTTTGGCATGGGTCCTCAGATCCTCAAAAGGTTTTACAGCTGAACCAACGAGAGCATTCTGACAGGTTGCATCATTGCCTGGTATGGCAACTGCTCAGCCTCCAACCGCAAGGCACTACAGAGGGTAGTGCGTATGGCCCAGTACATCACCGGGGCCAAGCTTCCTGCCATCCAGGACCTCAAAACCAGGCGGTGTCAGAGGAAGGCCCTAAAAATTGTCAGACTCCGGCCACCCTAGTAATCGACTGTTTTCTCTGCTACTGTACCGCAAGCAGTACCGGAGCGCCAAGTCTAGACCTAAGAGGCTTCTTAACAGCTTCTACCCCCAAGCCATAAGACTCCTGAACATCTAATCAAATGGCTACCCAGCCTATTTGCATTGCCCCCCCCCCATTCTACGCTGCTGCTACTCTCTTTTATTATCAGTTTAATAACTCTACCTACATGTACATATTACCTTAATTACCTCGACACCGCTGCCCCGCACATTGACTCTGTACCGGAACCCCCTGTATATAGCCTCCACATTGACTCTGTACCGGAACCCCCTGTATATAGCCTCCACATTGACTCTGTACCGGAACCCCCTGTATATAGCCTCCACATTGACTGTACCGGAACCCCCTGTATATAGCCTCCACATTGACTGTACCGGAACCCCCTGTATAAAGCCTCCACATTGACTCTGTACCGGAACCCCCTGTATATAGCCTCCACATTGACTGTACCGGTACCCCCTGTATATAGCCTCCACATTGACTCTGTACCGGAACCCCCTGTATATAGCCTCCACATTGACTGTACCGGAACCCCCTGTATAAAGCCTCCACATTGACTCTGTACCGGAACCCCTGTATATAGCCTCCACATTGACTGTACCGGTACCCCCTGTATATAGCCTCCACATTGACTCTGTACCGGAACCCCCTGTATATAGCCTCCACATTGACTCTGTACCGGAACCCCCTGTATATAGCCTCCACATTGACTCTGTACCGGAACCCCCTGTATATAGCCTCCACATTGACTCTGTACCGGAACCCCCTGTATATAACCTCCACATTGACTGTACCGGAACCCCCTGTATATAGCCTCCACATTGACTCTGTACCGGAACCCCCTGTATATAGCCTCCACATTGACTCTGTACCGGAACCCCCTGTATATAGCCTCCACATTGACTGTACCGGAACCCCCTGTATATAGTTCACATTGACTCTGTACCGGTACCCCCTGTATATAACCTCCACATTGACTGTACCGGAACCCCCTGTATATAACCTCCACATTGACTCTGTACCGGTACCCCCTGTATATAACCTCCACATTGACTCTGTACCGGAACCCCCTGTATATAGCCTCCACATTGACTCTGTACCGGTACCCCCTGTATATAACCTCCACATTGACTGTACCGGAACCCCCTGTATATAACCTCCACATTGACTCTGTACCGGAACCCCCTGTATATAGCCTCCACATTGACTCTGTACCGGAACCCCCTGTATATAACCTCCACATTGACTCTGTACCGGAACCCCCTGTATATAGCCTCCACATTGACTCTGTACCGGAACCCCCTGTATATAGCCTCCACATTGACTCTGTACCGGAACCCCCTGTATATAGCCTCCACATTGACTCTGTACCGAACCCCCTGTATATAGCCTCCACATTGACTCTGTACCGGAACCCCTTGTATATAACCTGCACATTGACTCTGTACCGGAACCCCTGTATATAGCCTCCACATTGACTCTGTACCGGAACCCCTGTATATAGCCTCCACATTGACTCTGTACCGGAACCCCCTGTATATAACCTCCACATTGACTGTACCGGAACCCCTGTATATAGCCTCCACATTGACTCTGTACCGGAACCCCCTGTATATAGCCTCCACATTGACTCTGTACCGGAACCCCTGTATATAGCCTCCACATTGACTGTACCGGAACCCCTGTATATAGTTCACATTGACTCTGTACCGGTACCCCCTGTATATAACCTCCACATTGACTGTACCGGAACCCCTGTATATAACCTCCACATTGACTCTGTACCGGTACCCCCTGTATATAACCTCCACATTGACTCTGTACCGAACCCCCTGTATATAGCCTCCACATTGACTCTGTACCGGTACCCCCTGTATATAACCTCCACATTGACTGTACCGGAACCCCCTGTATATAACCTCCACATTGACTCTGTACCGGAACCCCTGTATATAGCCTCCACATTGACTCTGTACCGGAACCCCCTGTATATAACCTCCACATTGACTCTGTACCGGAACCCCCTGTATATAGCCTCCACATTGACTCTGTACCGGAACCCCCTGTATATAGCCTCCACATTGACTCTGTACCGGAACCCCCTGTATATAGCCTCCACATTGACTCTGTACCGGAACCCCCTGTATATAGCCTCCACATTGACTCTGTACCGGAACCCCTTGTATATAACCTGCACATTGACTCTGTACCGGAACCCCCTGTATATAGCCTCCACATTGACTCTGTACCGGAACCCCCTGTATATAGCCTCCACATTGACTCTGTACCGGAACCCCCTGTATAAAGCCCCGCTATTGTTATTTACTGCTGCCCTTTAATTATTAGATTTTTTTTCTCTTACCTTTTTTTGGGGGGTATTTTCTTAACTGCATTGTTGTTTAAGGGCTTGTAAGTAAGCATTTCACAATTTGTTTACATTTTTGAGTTGATATAAACAATCTGTGTGCCTCTACTTGGTTAGCTTGTGGAGCTAATGCAAGTCTTCGTGTTTCAGGCAAGTTTACTCAACATATTAATTTGACACCAATTGCCCTGGTGCCAACCAGATATGCCATCCAGATTTGAAATCGTTCAAATACCCTGAGGATTTACTCGAGCCTGCATGGAGTGGTAGATTGAAGGGTTTTGCACATGTCCATCAAAGTAGAGGATAAAATAAAGGAAATTAAACATAGGCATTGATTGTGGTATGCTGCTGCTGACCTGATAACATAACAACAACCGCATAACACAATAATAAGCTTGTTTAATAATAAAGTGTGTGTGTGCTATTCCTGTAGGATGTGCATGAGTTTGTCTCTGTTGTGATTGGCAGTAGGTGGTGGTATGCACATCGAATTGAGTGAAGTAGTACATACTATTTTTTAAACTTTGTTATTGCATGATTGGTTGAATTGTTTACATTGTTTATGAAAAGGTTGTTACTCACCAGCGGGTTAATGTAGTAAGTTACATTTACTGTTCAACATTTTATTGCGTTTACCGGCAAGTTATTACATTTACCATGGTTACACAGCCTTTGAGATTGCGCAACCACTTAATCTTTCCCTCCATACAATCAATGTAAATCTGATACTGTCAAGTTCAAATGTAACTTTGTGCGTGGAGGGTACTGTAGGTCATCCGCTTTCGCGGGCCAGTATTCCTTTCATTCGGGCCAGTGCCAACTGAAAGCTACTGGCCCGAATGAAAGGAATACTGGCAAATTAACTTGAATGTCAAACACTGCAAAGGCGTGCTAATTTAAAAGATGGATAGATGTTATTAGCCTGGTTCTGTATGGAATGCAGGTACATTATGGGTCAGAGGTCAGGTTATTACCACCAGTGGAAAAAGTTGGTTCTAGAACCCTGCCAGAAGGCGGATGACCAGTTTGGTAAGTATCGAATCACTGAAGCTTTAGCTCCGCAGCAATATGATTTTAGATACCAGGTAAAGGCACACATTGTTAATATGTTTGTTTATGTATGTATGTGTGTGTTGGGGGGAGATGTAATCTATGATCTCCCCTTCCTAGACGTGGCGCTACCTCTACTCTCGCTCTCCTTCCTCTCTCTGCAGATAAGAGTTTAGATGTATGTGTGCTGCTTGGAAGCACTTCAGCTTTCATCCGGAGATACACACTGGTTGGTTGCTAAGGTGCAGGACAAGGAGAGAGATCTTGCCCTGAGTGGGGTGGCGAGGTGCAATCAGTGGTGCCTGCCTGAGCAGCCGTGCGTGTGTGTGCGTGCCGTTATCTTGCTGGCTGGCCTTCCGTTCCCCGTCGGCCCTTTCCTCTGCCCTTTTCCTTCCGTCCCCGCGGGCTGTTTCAGCCCCCCTCCATAACACCCCCCCCCTCCCCCACTGTGTGTGTATTTATTAGGATCCCCATTAGCTACTGCTAAAGCAACAGCTACTCTTCCTGGGGTCCACATAAAACATTACATATACAGTACATAACATTAATAGACAAGGACAGAACTACATATACTTCAAATAAGAATTTATTGTTTCCTACATTTATGCCTTGGCATTCCATCATGTACTCATTATAACAGCAACACTGCAGCCATTCATTTTCCCATATATTGCGATCCCTTGCTCTACTGTTACAGTTGCTTTGTCTAAGCAGGTCCTGATATCCTAATCTCACAGCACCAGTTGTTCTGTAAATACCTCACAACAACTTTGTCATTATGGGGTATTGTGTGTAGATGTGTTAGAGAAAGAAATTTTATTTTTTATTTTTTATTATTCAGACTGTAACACAACACAATGTGGAATAAGTCAAGGAGTATGAATACTTTCCGAAGGCACTTTACAGAGTCATTGAACATTGGTAACTTTAATAATGTTTACATACTGCTTTAACTACTTTATAACTATTTACCACAGGAGGTTGGTGGCACCATAATTGGGGAGGATGGGCTTGTGGTAATGGCTGGAGCAGAATAAGTAGAATGGTATCAAATGCACTGAACAAAAATATGAACTCAGCAGGCAACAATTTCAAAGATTTTACTGAGTTACAAGGAAATCGGTCCATTGAAATAAATTCATTAGGCCCTAATCTATGGATTTCACATGACTGGGAATACAAATACGCGCTTCTGTTGGTCACAGACCTGTAGGGGTGTGGATCCGAATACCAGTCAGTATCTAGTGTGACCACCATTTGCCTCATGCAGTGTGACACATCTCCTTCACATAGATTTGATCAGGCTGTTGATTTTGGCCTGTGGAATGTTGTCCCACCTCTCTTTGTGAGCTGTGAGAAGTTGCTGGATATTGGTGGGAACTGGAACACGCTGTCATACGATGCAAAGCACCCCAAAGCTGCTCAATGGGTGACATGTCTGGTGATTATGCAGGCCATGGAAGAACTGGGACATTTTCAGCTTCCAGGAATTGTGTACAGATCCTTGCGACATGGGGCTGTGCATTATCATGCTGAAACATGAGGTGATGGCAGAGGATGAATGGCACAACAATGGGCCTCAGGATCTCGCCACGGTATCTCTGCATTTAAATTGCCATCGATTAAAATGCAATTGTGTTTGTTGTCCATAGCTTATGCCTGCCCATACCTTAACCCCACCGCCACCATGTGGCACTCTGTTCTCAACGTTGACATCAGCAATCCGTTCGCCCACACGATTGAAACCTGCCCAGTACAATTGGGACTAGGATTTATCCGTAAAGAGCACACTTCTCCAGTGTGCCAGTGGCCAAAGGTGAGCATTTTCCCACTGAAGTCAGGTCAAGACCTTGGTGAGGACGACGTTCACCCAGATGAGCTTCACTGAGACGGTTTCTGACAGTTTGTGCAGAAATTCTTTGATTGTGCAAACCCACAGTTTCATCAACTGTCCGGGGGCTGGATTATCTTGGCAAAATGCTCACAAACAGGGATGTAAACAAACTTGTGCATATAATTTGAGTGAAATAAGCTTTTTGTACATATGGAAAATTCCTGGGATCTTTTATTGCAGCTGATGAAACATGTTTTTACATCTTGAGTTAATATATTTGTTCAGTGTACATCAAACACACAGTTTCCATGTGTTTGATGCCATTCCATTTGCTCCATTTCTGCAATTATTATGAGCCATCCTCCTCTCAGCAGCCTCCTGTGTTATGTACTATATTCAAGTCAGGGCTTATCCTGTATACCTACTGCTGTACACACATTTTCTATTACCATACTGTCTATACACACCATTTACATACAGTGCATTCGGAAATTATTCAGACCTCTTGACTTTTTCCACATTTTGTTATGTTACAGCTTTATTCTAAACTGGATTAAATTATATTTTTTCCCTCATCAATCTACACATAATACCCCATAATGAGAAAGTGAAAATAGGTTTTTGGAAATATTTTGCTAATTTATAAAAAAGCAAAAAACCGAAATACCTAAGTATTCAGACCATGTGCTATGAGACTTGAAATTGAGCTCAGGTGTATCCTGTTTCCATTGATCATCCTTGAAGTGTTTCTACAACTTGATTGGAGTCCATCTGTGGTCAAATCAATTGATTGGACATGATTTGGAAAGGCACACACACCTGTCTATATAAGGTCCCACAGTTGACAGTGCATGTCAGAGCAAAAACCAAGCCATGAGATCGAAGGAATTGTCCGGCGAGCTCCGAGACTGGATTGTGTTGAGGCACAGATCTGTGGAAAGGTACCAAAAAATGTCTGCAGCATTGAAGGTCCCCAAGAACACAGTGGCCTCCATCATTCTTAAATTAAAGAAGTTGGAATCACCAAGGCTCTTCCTAGAGCTGGCCGCCCGGCCAAACTGAGCAAACCTTTCAGAAGTACAACCATCTCTGCAGCACTCCACCAATTAGGCCTTTACAGACGGAAGCCACTCCTCAGTAAAAAGCACACTACAGCACACTTTCGATGCTGTAATTGCTGCCAAAGGTGCTTCAACAAAGTACTGAGTAAAGGGTTTGAATACTTATGTAAATATAATATATTTCAGTTTTAAAAGAGTACCTGGTTTTACTTTGTTTAGATTGATGAGGGAAAAAAACTATATTCAATCCATTTTAGAATAAGGCTGTAATGTAAAATGTGGAAAAAGTCAAGGGGTCTGAATACTTTCCGAATGGACTGTATATATTTATTTTATATACAATTTTGCCGTGGGGTTTTGTATTGTGTATTTCAATAATGTATTCTTCGACACGGCTCATTTTAATATTTCTAGCACTGTACATTATTTATTCACACCACATTATTTATTTAGATACTGGATTCTTGATATAGCTCACAAATATATCTACTGCTGTACATAATCATTCTTAGTATATCTTGTGTAAATTAATCTTGTGTGTGTATATATACTGAGTGTACAAAACATTCGGAACACCTGCTCTTTCAATGACAGACTGCCCAGGTGAATCCATGGTGAAAGCTATGATCCCTTATTAATGTCACTGGTTAAATCTACTTCAATCAGTATAGATGATGTTATTTAGTATTTTATTATGATCCCCATTAGCTGTAGCGAAAGCAGCAGCAACTCTTCCTGGGGTCCACATAAAACATGAAACAGAACATCAATAGACAAGAACCGCTCAAGGACAGAACTACATACATGTCAATACATACACACAAACTATCTACGTCAATAGGGGAGAGGCGTTGTGCTGTGATGTGTTGTAGACAGTTTATGAAGGATTTTTAAGCATTGAGGCAATTGAGACATGGATTGGGCATGTGTGTCATTTAAGAGGGTGAATTGGCAAGACAAAAGATTGAAGTGCCTTTTGAACAGGGTATGGTAGTAGGTGCACCGGTTTGAGTGTGTCAAGAACAGCAACGCTGCTGGGGTTTTTACACTCAACAGTTTCCCGTGTATATCAAGAATGATCCACCACCCGAAGGATATCCAGCCAACTTGACACAACTCTAGGAAGCATTGGAGACAACATGGGCCAGCATCGCTGTGGAACGCTTTCGACATCTTGTAGAGTCCATGCCCTGACGAATTGAGGCTGTTCTGGTGGCAAAAGGCGGGTGCAACTCAATATTAGGAAGATGTTCCAAATGTTTTGTACCCTCCGTGTACAGTACAAGTCAAACGTTTGGACACACCTACTCATTCCAGAGTTTGTCTTTATTTTTACTATTTTCTACATTGTAGAATAATAGTTAAGACATAAACTATGAAATAACACATATGGAATCATGTAGTAACCAAACAAGTGTTAAACAAATCCAAATATTTATATTATGTTTGAGAATCTTCAAAGTAGCCACCCTTTGCCTTGATTACAGCTTTGCATATCCCATTACAAAGCAAAAACAGGCTTTTAGAAATGTTTGCAAATTTATTAAAAAAACAAGGACATTCCGAGACTTGTCCCTCCTGCATTGTCTTGACTGTGTGCTTTGGGTCGTTGTCCTGTTGGAAGGTGAACCTTCGCCCCGGTTTGAGGTCCTGAGCGCTCTGGAGCAGGTCAAGATCATCAAGAATCTTTCTGTACTTTGCTCTGTTCATCTTTGCCTCGATCCTGACTCGTCTCGCAGTCCCTGCCCCTGAAAATCATCCCCACAGCATGATGCTGTCACCACCATGTTTCACCATATGGATGGGGCCAGGTTTCCTCCAGATGTGATGCTTGGCATTCATGCCAAAGAGTTCCGTCTTGGTTTCATCAGACCAGAGAATCTTGTTTCTCATGGTCTGAGAGTCCTTTAGGTGCCTTTTGGCAAACTCCAAGCGGGCTGTCATGTTAATTTTACGGAGGAGAGGCTTCTATCTTGCGCCACTACCATAAAGACCTGATTGGTGGAGCAATGCAGAGATGGTTGTCCTTCTGGAAGGTTCTCCCATCTCCACAGAGGAAGTCTGGAGCTCTGTCAGAGTGACCATCGGGTTCTTGGTCACCTCCCTGACCAAGGCCCTTCTCCTCCGATTGCTCAATTTGGCCAGGCAACCAGCTCTAGGGAGAGTCTTGGTGGTTCCAAACTTCTTCCATCAAAGAATGATGGAGGCTACTGTGTTATTGGGGACCTTCAATGCTGCAGAAATGTTTTGGTATCCTTCCCACACAATCGAGTCTGAGCTCTACGGGCAATTCCTTTGACCTCATTGCATGGTTTTTGCTCTGACATTCACTGTCAACTGTGGGACCCTATATAGGCAGGTGTGTGCCTTACCAAATCGTGTCCAGTCATTTGATTTTACCACAGGTGGACTCTAATCAAGTTTACAAAATTCAAACTTACAATGTTTTCATTTCATTATTCTTTTTTTATGCTGGAGTACGATTGCCTACTGTTCGTTAACATTTCCTGCCCAAGTTTTCCCACTTTGCCAATGAAGTAATCATTAAAATAATTGGCAACATCAAATTGTTTTGTGATGTATAAGCCATCTGATTCAATGAAAGATGGAGTTGAATTTGTATTTCTGACCATTTGATTTAAAGTAATCAAAAGTTCCACTATTCTTCATGTCATTGGTCTTGGCTTCATAATACAGTTTCTTCTTTTTGTTGAGTTTAGTCACATCATTTCTCAATTTGCAGTAAGTCCTCCAGTCAGATGTGCAGCCAGACTTATTAGCCACTCCTTTTGCCCCATCTCTTTCAACCATACAGTTTTAAAATTCCTCATCAATCCATGGAGCCTTAACAGTCCATTTCATAACATTATCAATAATTGGAAAAAGCAATTTCATAAATTCATGAAGTGCAGCATCTGGATGCTCGTTATTAATCACATCAGACCAACACATATTTATAATGTCGTCCACATAAGTCACAGCAAAATCTTTTGTATGATCTCTTATATACTATTTTAGGCCCAGCTTTTGGAACTTTGGCTTTCCTGGATGTAGCCACTATATTGTGATCACTGCATGCAATGGGTACGGATACAGCTTTAGAACAAAGTTCTACAGTATTAGTTCAAATGTGGTCAATACATGTGGATGATCTTGTTCCTGTAGTGTTTGTAAACACCCTAGTAGGTCGATTTAAAAACCTGAACCAGGGCCTCCCGGGTGGCGCAGTGGTCTAGGGCACTGCAGCGCGGTGCTAGCTGTGCCACCAGAGACTCTGGGTTCGAGCCCAGGCTCTGTTGCAGCCATGCAATCTCCATAGAAAAACATTGACAATAAAGTGTTTCCTCCAACACATTGGTGCGGCTGGCTTCCGGGTTGGATGCGCACTGTTTTAAGAAGCAGTGCGGCTTGGTTTGGTTGTTTCGGGGGATGCATGGCTTTCGACCTTCGTCTCTCCCGAGCCCGTACGGGAGTTGTAGCGATGAGACAAGATTGTAACTACTAACAATTGGATACCACGAAATTAGGGAGAAAAGGGGGTTAAAAAAAAAAAAAACAGATTACAGGCATTGAGAAGCTTCCTCTTGAGTGGACAGCTTGATGAAAACCAGTCAATATTCAGGTCCCCAAGAAAGTAGACTTATCTGTTTACCACACACAAGCATTTCACGCATACAGTATGTATGCAGAGGTATGTGGACACCCCTTTTAAAATAGTGGATTTAGCTATTTCAGCCACACCTGTTGCTGACCGGTTTATAAAATTGAGCACACCGCCATGCAATCTTCATAGACAAACATTGACAGTAAAATGACCTTACTGAAGAGCTCAGTGACTTTCAATGTTGTACCACTGCCATAAGATGGCATCTTTCCAACAAGTCAGTTCATCAACTTTCTGTCCTGCTAGAGCTGCCCCCGTCAACTGTATTGTGTGCTGTTATTGCGAAGTGGAAACGTCTAGGAGCAACAATGGCTCAGCCACACAAGCTCACAGAATGAGACTGCCGAGGGATGAAGCACGTAGCGCATAAAAATTGTCTGTCTGTCAGTTGCAACACTCCCAACCCGAGTTCAAAACTGCCTCTGGATTCAACGTCAGCACAAGAACTGTACATCATCTGACAGTCCTATGGACGAATATGGGTTTTGCGGATGCCAGGAGAACGCTACCTGCCCCAATGCATAGTAAAGTTTGGTGGAGGAGGAATAAGGATCTGGGTCTGTTTTCATGGTTCGGGCTAGACCCCTTAGTTCCAGTGAAGGGAAATCTTAATGCTACAGCATACAATGATTTTCTAGACAATTCTTTGCTTCCAACTTTGTGGCAACAGTTTGGGGAAGGCCCTTTCCTGTTTCAGCATGACAATGGCTTATGTGATGTCAACCCCATCAAACACCTTTGGGATGAATTGGAGCTCCGACAGCGAGCCAACGTTTATTTTTTTCCCGTATGTGAAACTTTTGAAGCTCTTCTGCAGTTGTAACAGCTCCTTGTAGCATTATTTTTGTTGCTTTAAAAGACATTTCACCTGCGCAAGCTAGACACTGTCCTCTTCTTTGTTTGGCATGGTTATCGTTGGTGTACCACATACTGTAGGTCCAGCCAGGTCAGGTTAATGTGTGTGTGTTTACTATGGCCTGACCTATCCCTGTGGCTGTGTCTCTGTGTCCTCACTGCCTTTGCAATGCTCCCTGATGCAGAACCAGAGCCTTTTAACATGTTGACTCTATCTGGCTGAACAAAGGAGCTGATAGCGAAAGCCAAGGCCTCTGTCTATCTGGTTTACTGTAGCAGCAATATAATAGACAGGGCACACACACACACACAGGCTGTTGTTCTATTCATTCCCATCAAGTGCTGATCTCTGATCTCCATCTCTTTGCCCTGGTATTTCACGATGTTGGTTTTTACACGATGACAAGGGGTTACACAAACAAACCTGCATCACCACCACTCCTTACCCTCTCTCTCTCTCGCTCTCTCGCTCTCTCTGAGGGGTTGTGGGCACACACACAAACACACGCTCACCTGGCTTCTCCTGCAGTAATCCCTGTGGTGATATTTATAGCCGGGGACTCAGAAGAGAGATGAGTATCTGCCTCCATGAATCCAACAGGGGCCCGGCCAGGGAAGGCCAGCATCTCTGAAGCTCCAGCTTGTTGACTCTGTCACAGTGTGGAAATGCAGGCTAGCTCCAATGCCACTGATAAAGCCCCTGAGGATCAGATAGAGGTCTGCTATGGACAGACAGAACGCTACTCTTTGTTGTTCTTGGAAGCAGCTTAGTTTTAGACTAATGGCTTCTGCAGAACATTGCGATCCAAAGTTCATGGTGAAGTAGTAGACCGAGGTTCCGGGGGATAACAGATTTATACCGTCCACGATATGTTGTGTGTGAACAAACGATACGCTTCGAATTAAGTTACTGCTGCTTTAATGGGGGCGGCAGGTAGCCTAGTGGTTAGAGCGTTGGGTCAGTAACCGAAAGGTTGCTGGATTGAATCCCAGAGCTGAAAAAGTACAAATCTGTCATTCTGCCCCTGAACAAGGCAGTTATTAACCCACTGTTCCCCAGTAGGCAGTCATTGTAAACAAGAATTTGTTCTTAACTGACTTGCCTAGTTCAATTTTAATTTAAAATGTTTTTTAAATCAATAAAAATTATTGCTCAACTGAGTACCATAATATGTCAGAAAACATACCAGTCAGAAAACAACATGATCAAGTAGCTGGCAGAGATCCACTGGTTTGGGAATTAAACTGTGCTAAGACACAGGTCTGTGGTTTCACTGTGACTTGACTGTAAATCCATCACTTTACAATCCATATGAATTAGATGAACAGATTCAGTGAGCCCAGCGCTCCTTTTGGCTTTCACCCTCAGAGTCTCCGTCCTACATGGCATCCTATTCCCTAATATTGTGTACTACTTTTGACCAGGGTCCATAGCCTCTACTGGAACAAAACCCCAAACAATCCGAGCTTAGCGTTGTCATCCTGGAGACGGGGCCAGCCAGAGAGATTCCAGGGCTTTCCAGGGTTGAAAACGGGAAAAGAAAGAGAGTAGATATGGCTTGGAGCAGGAGCTGCATTCCTGCTGGTCCTCCGTGTCTTTCCTCTGCTCTCTCGCTCGCTTCCTTCTCCTGCTCTTCAACCTCTCCTCCACCCTCAGTGAGGCTGTCGGATAGACTGACCCCGCCATGGCTTCCTCTCGCTGTCTCATCTGACCCGATGAAGCAGCTGTCTGTGGCCTCTCCATTAGGTCAGATGAGACAGCGAGAGGAAGCCATGGCGGGGTCAGTCTATCCGACAGCCTCACTGAGGGTGGAGGAGAGGTGGAAGAGCTGAAGGCCCATCATGGCATCTTTCCCACCTGTGTAGAGATCACTAGACAGTGGCTTAGTCCGAATACCCGTACTTGCATTCTAAATACAGTATTACGCATTTTGGGTGTATGAAAAAATGTTTTTTTAAATATTATGTGACACACATTTTGTATGCTTTAAATGCCAGGATGTCAAACTCTTTGCAGCTTTTCATCTTGTAGAATTCGCTGCACATTATTGAGGAAGAGAATCGTCTCCTGAGACTTGTGTGTTTGACAACAGCTGATAATCATCTGAGGGGGCGCGCTGTACCAAAATGAACGGAACGGCGGGAATCAACGCAATTGCGCGTTCTATGACACATTCTCAGTAGGATGAGTCTAGTATGCTGATACTTGTTGCTTACTGCGTTAGTTTTTACTAAACAGTACGTTCTAAATAGTGTGTAGCGCGATTAGTATGCAGTTTCAGGAAGTAGTAGGCAAGCCAGATTTCAGACACGGCCTGTTTCTGTAGGTACACTCATCTCCACTGAAGTGTGGTCCATTTAAGTAAAAGGGTTGTATTCGTTTTCTTAACCGCTTCAACAATCAATAATGACCTGTTGTCACGATCGTCGTATTGAGGAGACCAAAGTGCAGCATGATGTGAATACATCCCTTTAATGATAGATAAAAACAAACACAAAGTACACTAAATAAACAAACAAAATATCAAAATGAACATGACCGCTATAAATACTGCGTGCAAACATGCAACATCACATAAGCCACAATAAGCCACGAAATACCCAAAGAAGATGGCTGGTTCCCAATCAGAGACAACGATAAACAGCTGCCTCTAATTGAGAACCAATCTAGGCAAACATAGACATACATAAACACCTAGATGGTAAACAACCCCATAAACCTACAAAACCCCTAGACAGTACAAAAACACAAACATCACCCATGTCACACCCTGACCTAACCAAAATATATAAAGAAAACGAAGAATACTCAGGTCAGAGTGTGACACCTGTTACATGTTTCGGGGTTTATTTATTAGCAATTCTGCTACATGGATGATGATCAGCAGAAATGTTATTTTTTTTAATGCAGAATGAAAAGGAGTTGTGTTCCTCTTTGGGCTGTGGACGGTTGGCTCTCTACTTATGGAGATTGAGTAAACCCGTAGAGCAAAAAACATCTCTGGTGATTAACTCGCTGAGTCGTGAGTCACACTGACTCTGATCTAATCCAAACCTTACTTGGCCCTCTTTTATTGTTTCTGTTGGCATGGAGAACCTGTATAGAAAATATGTATCCTCTATGTGTACTTTTAGTGTGCACCACTGTGGCAAAAAACACTGGTTTGATTTGAGGGAGAAAATGTTTAATGAGTGTAGGTATCAGACGCCATCACTTTACATAATAAATCAGCCAGATTAATAACAAAGCAATAAAATTATATATTACAATCAGCAAGAATATAAAAAGTACTCTTAACAAACACTAACCAGCTGACAGACTAACCAGGGGAGTACACTGGACAAAGAAATATGTGGGAACACACAAAAGCCAATACAAGTGTTTGTTTTGCAGGCCTGTGGGGAAAAGTTATCTCTTTTAGAGAGGACTTGAATGTGTGTAGTGAGCTGTGATTGTAACTTGTGTGTCTGTCTTTAGGACTACCCCAAGAACAGACACCCGGGCTGGAGCCAAGGCTCAGTGGCTTATCACGCAGGTGAGACTTGGTGCTCTTCATCACATTCTCTCTGTGCTCTTCGTCAACATTACCCTGTGCTCTTCGTCAACATATCTCTGTGCTCTTCGTCAACATTTCTCTGTGCTCTTCCTAACTTGTTTTCTGTCTTGCCTTTTTCTCTCCTCTCCTGGCCTGTCTTGCTTACCGGTTAGCTCATTCCCTGAGTATGTGGGTTCTGATGGATCACAACTGTTTCCTTTGCATCTCTCTGACACACACAGTTCCAAACCCAGCATCTCTGGGCACCATCTCAGCTGGAGGGGGCCAGGGCAGATAGAGTAGGATCACGCAGGGCGATAAAGAAGAGAACGGCGAAACGTCTGAGGTTAGAAAGGGGGATGATATCTCATTCCTCGGGGAGAGATCTCTCCTTCTCCAATCAAGGAATCAGTTGCAGTTATCTTGCTACGGTTGTGTAACTGCTCAGTGTGGCCCTTTGTGAAGACAGGCCCTGTTGCCGACTGCTGCTGTCGCTCGGTCTCTAGGGATCTGCCGTCCCAAAGCCTCCGGCATCCCGCCGTTATCTATCACTGAAGACTTATCACTGTTGATTAGCTACCACGTGCTGCTAGGTCTGCTGCTGTATCAGCGCTAGAGGGAATGTATCATGGGGGCACTGAGGGTTGTCTACAGAGAGGCCAGTCGCAAGGACCCCGTTGTTAAATCCATCATCGTCGATGGGCTAGAAGGCATCAGCCAGATGGTGTGTCTGAAATGGTTCAAAGGTAGCCTGCATCCTATTCCCAAATTACTATACAGTGTAGTGCATGACGTTTGACCAGAGTAATCTGCTAGCTGTCCTAGTCTGCCTCCCAAATGGCACGCTATTTCCTAGTGCACTACTTTTGACCGGAACCCTCATGGGCCCTACAAAGGAAATGGGGTGCTATTTGGGATGCAACCCTAGGAGGGCTGGAGATGATACAGCCAGTGCTGACTGAGGGATTGGATTGGGGCACCACAGTCAGTCCTGTTGGGTTCTGTATGTGGGCTCCCGCTCTGGTTTGGCTGGCGTGTGGAAGACTCCACAAGAATTTGCATGCCCAAGCACAGTTCCCCATTAATCTTATTTGTTAGAGACAAAAATGATATATGTGGTTTTCCACACTGTTTCTGAGGTTTGCCTTCCCATGCTTGGGTTCACGTACAGGCTCCGTCCAGCTCCTTCAGTCTACATCAACATGACTCCTAGTACCTCATAGGCTGTGTCCCAAACGTGACCCTATTCCTTACATCTGGTCAAAAGTAGTGCACTACGTAGGGAACAAGAGGCCTCTTAGAACCTCTTAGTTATATCCTCGCCAGCCAGCCAGCCAGCCATCCATTCATCCAAGCAAGCCTTCAGCACAGTCAGCAGCGCAATAGCTCAGGACTTCACAATATGCACACACAAGACAAACTAGTATCTATGTACGCAATAATAATAGGGAAGGCTGATTGTTCAATGTGTGTCTTTTGCCTTACTGAGTTTTGAGAGAGGTTACTTCTTGCTGTTTAGCTTTTTTTACAGACACAAAAACAGTGGCGGGCCAAGATGGAACACTGTGAAAAGGTACATCTGTTTGGTTTATCAACTCAGTCGTCTGTTTAGCTCACGATCATGTGTGCGTCCCGAATCGCACCCTATTCCCTATATAGTGCACTACCTTTGACCAGAGGCCCATATAAAGGGAATAGTCAGCCATTTGGGAATCAGCCATATCTGTTTTTAGGTTCTCCTCACGTTCCAGAGGGCACGTGACTGCCAGCGTATCATTTCACTCACATCAATCAAAAGTGTGACTGTTCCGATATTGGCACAGACAGTGAGAACCTCCATTCCGTGTGTTGCCACAGTGTGATGTTGCTGACTGTGTCGATGGGCCGTGGTCCATTTTCTCTGCTCTGAGCGGACCAAGGCGTAGCACCCTGTTGTGTGTGTGTGTGTGTGGCGTGTTGTGGTGCCCTGTTAGTAGCAGCCTGTGAGGCAGCAGCTCACCCAAGCCTCATTAACCCTGTCACCTTGGCAGGCACTACGCTTTCAGAGCACGACCCTATCGCCACTCCTCATCAGTGACTCACGCTCTGACTCAACACCAGCACGATGCCCTGCCCTACAACAACCAGCACTACCTAACCTGGCTGGCACTGGCCTACCACAGAGCCAGACCTGGCATACGCCCTACCTTACCACCACAGCCTTGCTTCTTTGTCACTGGCACAGGCCCCACCTTACCCTACCACCACGGCCTTGCCGAACAGGCCACACCCTACAACACCCTACAACCACCATAGCCACATTTGAACAATGAAGACCTACTGTATGTGTCTTCTAGGTCAGTGGCTGTGGTGTTAACATCCATGCACATATTCTAGATGTTGTTGTTGAGTCAAAGTTCCCTGGGCCAGGCCAGGGAGGGATTCAGGGAAGCCCCTGTGTTTTCCAGACATACATACCCTCCTATTATGAACGCCAAGGGGCCCTGTTCTCTCGTTCACACCTCTTTTCCTCCATCCCTCCGGTCTTCAGCTGTCTTCCAGCCAGGTGTCAGCCAGATTTCCTGGCCTGGCGAGCTGGTGTCTCAGGTGCCAGAAGCCTTGCCTTCTCTAGCCAGAGCCATTTCTTTATCCACGCTCCACACTGCTATTTTTAGCCGCCCTCCTCTCCTCCTCCTGCTCCTCTCTTCCCCCTCCTCCTCTCTTTCCCCGTCGTGGAACCAGTGTTTGCTGTGTGTGTTGTGACAGGGGCCCACATGGGAGCCCTAATGATAGTGTCTCCATCTCCCTCCCCGTCCGACATACACACACACACACACACACACAATCTCAGATAAAGATTGTTTAAACAGTATCCTGAGCCGAGGACGGCTCCCATGACAACTCCACAAATATTTACCAGAAACCAGCCGCAGCGCACCGTGGAGGATCATGTCTGCAGGCTACCTTTTTAGTGTTTTTCATTCTTTTTTTATTGTTCTCTTTCTCTCGTGTGTGCACACGTGTGTGTGTGTGTGTGTGTGTGTGTGTGTGTGTGTGTGTGTGTGTGTGTGTGTGTGTGTGTGTGTGTGTGCGCGTGCTTTACTTCTTTCTTGTTTTGTTGTTTTTCCACCAGAGATTGGATTTGTTTTACTGAAAGAATACTGAAGTAGTGTTATGTAGGTGTAGAGGCCTGTTTGTTCCAGTGATCATGTCCCTGGAACATTCGGACCGAGGAACATTTACCCTTGATAATCACTGTACACGGTGTGCCATGTAGACCGTGTCATTTTGAATAGATGGCATGGCACGAAATCCAGAATGAGATTGGAAATATTAGAGCATCGTGTGCAACACATTTACCTAGCTGTTTACCTAGCTGTTTACCTAGATGATCCTTGCTTTCTTATGGATATCCTAAAAAGAGTTTTATGTCAAATCCCACTGGAGGTGTTTCTAGTAACATCTTGTTTTTTGCGAATGTTGCCCTCTTGGTGAAAGTTAAAAATATTGTAGCATAATACAGTAGGATTATCTAGCCATCAATAAACAAATAAATCCCATTTAGCCCTTTTTTTACATCAACAGTCCTCACACAGTGACAAGATGTCTCCCCCTCTCTCTCTCTCTTTCTGTGCCTCTCTCTATCTCTCCCTCTCTTTCTCTCCCGCTCTTTCTCTTTCTCAGATGATGGGAAGATCTTCCATGGTAGTGGGGTTGGGGAGCCGTTTGGTCCTCGCTGTATCGAGGGTGACATCATGGGCTGTGGCATCATGTTCCCACGGGACTACATATTGGATGGTGAAGGTAAGGACAATAAGATGGGGCCACATTTTCAGTTCAATATATCTTTATTGTTCCCGAATGGCAATTTGTTTACAGTAGCGGAAGTTAAAGACATGCTCCGGAACTTTGGTGACTGACTAGTATTATTTTTTTTAAACCTCCCGCTTTGGGCTGGACGTGTCAGTGTGTAGTTCATACATGCATAATCTATGAGGAGAATTACTGTCTGATGAAATTCCTAGTTTGAAAGCAACTGTTTTTCTGGAAGCTTTGCCATTGCCCCTTCATTTTTCCCCAAGTGGGCCAGCCCCCTTGCAATTCGAGTTCAACCAATGAGCTTCGGCCCCTCGCTGTATGACTGACAGCTAGCAAGATGCACACACAGCGGAGTGAGAGAGAGAGCGAAACAAATGGCAGTTGTGCACGTACAGTTTTCTGCACATATGTGATGTAAAAAAAAATTGCTCGTGAGGGCTACTTTCAGAACTACTGGCTAAAAAGTCTACAAAAGTACCGGGGAATCCTTTTAAACGAGTTTTCAATGTCACCTGTTCCCATTAATGACATGACCGTTCCTCCCTGCAACCTACAGATGTGTTGTAGAATAATGAGGAAGTAGTGACACTTGCCTGAGTTGAGAGTGAATGTTAGATGAATTCAGCTGTCGGGGGGCAAATCTTCACTTCCGCCCAATTTTCACTTAGTCATACATTGATGGAAATTTCAAAGGAAATCAGGGGCACAACTTTGGCTTTAGAAGTGGGGGGGTACATAACTTGGTGGGGGGGGGGGTTCCCCCATTTTTTGGGGGGCATCTAAAGCTCATTTCCTGCAATTCTACACAATCTAATATGACCCATGGCCCTTCTAGCCGTCTCTGTTTAGAACAACAAAAAGTAAGCAAAAATGCCCCCAGTCAAGCTAAGAGATCATTATTAAATATTGTTTTAAGTGATTGGTAAGACTGAACTAGATCCATGATAATTCAATAATCAATATTGTGTTTCACCTTTAACCAATAACCTAACAAATGAACAACTCTTAGAAATAAGGTATCAATTCTTTCTATTGTCTTTATTAAGACGTCCTCTATCAAATTTCAGCCAGTCCGATCCGCCTGCCCGACCCGCCTGCCCGACCCCACCAGTCGAGTCAGTACCTCAACTCTCCCCAGCACAACTGCCTTCCCATCTTTTTTATCCTTTTGACCCCAGGGTCAAGACTGAGCAGCCCAGCAGCTAGGGATGGCCTAAATAGGTCTCTCCTGACGTGGGCATGTTTTCAATACAGACTCCTTTTGTCGTACAGTATTCCATATAAGGCATCCAGACTTTATGAAAGTTGCACACTATGCCCTTAATCTGGGAATAAATCAAATCTACTGATACATAACTTGACATTTCTTCCATCCATTGTGGGAGGATTAATGGCAATGCAGTTCATAGCCACTATAAATGCTAGGTTACACAGTTTTTTCTAATAACAGTCTCCAGTATCATCATTTCCAATCAAACAAAAACAGGGTGAACTGAGAATCTGTAGACATGCTGAGATAAAAGAACATACTTCTTTACCAGAATTCACACAAGACCATAACATTTGCACATATGTCCCAATTTGTGTTTTACGCCTCCAGCGGACGAATGACATTTCTGAGTGCATGTTATTCAGTTTCACTGGCATATAGAATGTTCTATGGATGGTCTTAAACTGCAGTCATTTGTGTCTGAGATTATATGAACATGACTGGGCATTCTAACATGAAGCCTGTAGAGCTGTTCATACTGTGTCAGTGTGATAAGTAGGGAGTTTGCTATGTAAACTGACAGATAACGTTAAATTGCTATACTGACTAAAAAAAACTCAAATTGCGCTGAAGAAATGTCAGAATATCGGTCTTCAATCGTTTGGCTGCTGGTTTCATCATTTGATTTAGATCTAGTGTGATTGAGGCAAAAATTATAGCTAATGTTAGCCAACTTTTGACTAGCTCTAGCGAATGGTAAATCATCAAATGTACTTCTGTTGAAATTGGACAAAACAGAGGCTACAAAACATTTCCATACACACAACAGCTGTTAGATACCGCTACCTGACAGATAGCTAGAGACTAGCTAGAGCTGAACTGTCTGTATTAGCTAACTAACTACCTGCTAGTAGTTCATTAACTTAAGTCCAGAGGGGATGAAACATTAGCTAACGTAACATGTCAGTTACACTTCTAGCTCAGCATTGGGAATATTTGTTTTTTCTTCTGTCAAGTTGCAGTTGCCGTTGCCAGCTAGATTAGTCAACTAAAGAGTAGCCAGTTTTGGCTCTGCTTGCTTTTCAAACTCGGAAAAAAAGCGCAACACAGACAGCAGCTGGCTCTGTCCATCTCTCACATAATGGTCCTACACTGCAGCGCTTCAGAAGCTTTGCCTTCACACAGCCGGTCTGCACACTCTGTTCTGTGGTGTCTGTCAGGTCCTAAATCCAGCCGACTGAAACCAGAAAACAGCCTACTTGACAGCTCCGAGGCGTATGCATGGTCCTAAAGCACACCACAGTGCTGTGTTTTTGTATCACAGTGCAATGATAAAAAATCAGAATGTGGGGGGACATGTCCCTAGTGAAAGTTGTGTCCCTGATGGAAATAATGAAAGTTAAGATTTTCCCCTTTTTGTTTTTTGTCCTCAGATGACATAGATGAGTGGGACCCGTTGGAGGTGCTGCCAAGGCAGGGCGAGGGGCGCATCCAGAACATTCTGTACCTGAATGATGAGGAGGAGGAGGAGGAAGAGGGGGGCGAACTGGACCAGGAGCATGACGGCAGGAAGGTCATGGTGAGCACATGTCATTGGGCACACACACACACAAACACATAACACAATACTCTAGACTCAGTCACTTGTCACTTGTCCAACACCTTCTCACATGCAAATCCTTTGACGTAAATTCATGAACTGAATCTGCGTTGTGGTTTGATCGGGTTTGTTTGTTGTTATTTTGATTGACTGTAGCTGCTGGAATGGTGAAGCAGCATTCTTTACAGAGATCATATGTCTCATATGGCTGCCAGGCCTTGGCCCTAGTCTCACTGCTGCATTGTGCAACGAGGGGTCAGCAAGACTGTAGGCTCTGTCCCAGATGGCACCCTATTCCACACATAGTGCACTACTTTTGACCAGGGATCTGGTTAAAAAAAAGAAGTTGTGCACTATGTAGGAAATAGGGTGCCATCTGTGCTGCTGTTGCAACCTTAGAGAGTGAGAATAGAATTGGCCAAGCTGTAATCCAGGGATTTGTTCATATTTATTCAGTGGGGACACATTACCAACAAAGCCTGCTTTGACATTACAGAACACTCTGGAACCACACTGCATGTACCGCACCACTCTCTCTCTCTCTCTCACACACACACACACACACACACACACACACACACTGGAGTCACTAAGGGTGTAGTAATTTCACAGCTACATGAGAAAAGCGATATTGACAAAATGGCAGCTCTGCCATTTTTTAAACACCATTCATCAAAGACATGAAACTCTACAGGCCTTCATATAAAGAGCTGCTTTTAGAATGATGGGGTAAATATTTGATGTGTGATTTGAGCGAGTGAGTGTCAGTAACTGTAGGGAATGTATTCGGGCGTCCCGTTGTGGCTATGCAGGTGTTCTTCATTTATGATGTGGTGGTTTTGCCTACCTCAGTTGAAGGCCGGGATTCAATCAAAGGCACGTTTTAGCCAATCACATTGAACTTGACTTTTTAAAGGCAATTTACACTTGAGCCGACATTCGCAGCAATCTCCACGAGTACCGTGAAATTGCCTTAAAAAGGTGCATTGCCTGTAGTCCACAATGCTCCTCTGATTGAATCCTGACCTAAGTCTTTGTGGATAAGAGGGTCTGCTGAATTACTCAAATGTGAATGTAAACAGTGGTGAATCTGTCTTTTTGGCGCCCCCCTGTGGCTGTGTGGCAGGTGTTCTTCACACGGAACGGGAAGCTGATGGGTCGCCGTGAGGTGGTGGTGCCCCCAGGGGGGTTCTACCCCACCGTGGGGATGCTGAGCAGCGGAGAAAAGGTCAAGGTAGACCTGCACCCCCTCAGTGGATGAACCTGACCAGCCTGCATCCTCTTAGTGGATACGATGAGTCCAGAAACCGAACACTGCACCCTGTCATCGCCTGACCAGTGACCACATCAAGCCTTACTGGGGATCAGCGTAGTGAAACTAGGGCAGGGATTCATTCCATGGCGTTCTATAACTGACTTTTAAAGGTATTTTATGCTTGAGCGTTTACCATTTATTTGATCTCTGCAAACGCCTGGGAAAATGCTGTTAAAAGGCATATTGTGGGCTGTATAAAATGCTACCCTGTAACACAACTTGAATAGAATCCCAGCCTTAGTCACAACCATCAGGACTCACTGTGGCAAAAATATATATATACACTGATGCAGTGAAATGTGTTGTTTTACAGCGTCAGCAATAGTAGTTTGGCAAATTAGGGTAAAGTGCCTTGCTCAAGGGAACATAGATTTTCTTTTTTCACATTGTTGTCTCGGGTATTCGAGCCAGCGACTCCTAAAACTACCATCAGGACTGACTGTGGCAACAATACCATCAGGATTCACTGTGGCAACAATACCATCAGGATTCACTGTGGCAACAATACCATCAGGATTCACTGTGGCAACATTACCATCAGGATTCACTGTGGCAACAATACCATCAGGATTCACTGTGGCAACACTACCATCAGGATTCACTGTGGCAACACTACCATCAGGATTCACTGTGGAAAAACTACCATCAGGACTCACTGTGGCTAAACTAAAGGCTTAGCCTGAGACCGAGTTGTTGGATAATTCTGTGCAATTTGTTGTTTTATCATTTTTCATCAAGCCACATTTTCCCCCCCTGTCAAAGCAAATAGTCAGCCCTGCCTGGTCCTGGGCTCTGAAACAGTGGAGCCCCTAAAATGTCTCTCATGAGGTCTACTGGCACACTTTGTTGATTTCATTTGTCATGGCCCCAAACATAGCAATGCATGTCCAACAGAGTCCGAGAGCCTGCTGGCAGTTCATGTTATAGGCACTAGTCCGTGAGTAGTACTCTCCTGTGAGCACTGGAAGTTGCTGCTTCCCAAATGGCACCCTATCCCTTATATAGTGCACTACTTTTGACTAGTGCCCTATTTGCCCTGGACATAAAATAATGCACTATATAGGGAATAGGGTGACATTTGGGACACCGGTAGATTCTGTGTGTGATTGAGTGAGTAGTACCCTCCCGTGAGTGCTCACTAACCTGCCTCCTGGAGCTGAGCTGAGCTTGATAGGCCCCAGATTTGTTAGTACTTTATAGCCAACTCTTATGGTCATTGTCATGCCAACCACAGATTTGGGACTGGGCTAGGTGGGAGTAAAAACGATATTCTCCATATCACATGGATGGCATCCTGGTATCAAGTAACCCCTTATCAAAGACTGGAAATTATGTTAATGTGTGAATATACACGACATGGTATGTGGACAAAAGTATATGGACAGCCGTTGAGATGAGTGGATTTGACTATTTCAGCCAGAACCGTTGCTGACAGGTGTATACAATTGAGCACACAATCGAGCATGCTTCCAACTTTGTGGCAACAGTTTAGGGAAGGCCCTTTCCTGTTTCAGCATGTCAATGCCCCCGTGCACAAAGCAAGGTCCATACAGAAATGGTTTGTCGAGATCTGTGTGGAAGAACTTGACTGGCCTGCACAGAGCCCTGACCTCAATCCCATCGAACGCCTTTGGGATTAATTGGAACGCATACTGCGAGCCAGGCCTAATTGCACAACATCAGTACCCGACCTCACTAATGCTCTTGTGGCTGAATGGAAGCAAGCCCCCTCAGCAAAGTTCCCAGAAGAGGGTAGGCCGTTATAGCAGCAAAGGGGGGACCAACTCCATATTAATGCCAATGATTTTAGAATGAGGTGTTCGACGAGCATATACTTTTGACCATGTAGCGTATGTATATATTCTATGTCATATATGTTTGACTGTATAGATTCATAATCTCCTATATATTTTCCTAGATTTCTCTCTACATGGAATTCTATAACTGAAGATGTGGGAGAGAGACTGTTGGCTTTTTGTAATAGGGGGGGATGGGTGGTGAGGGTTTAGTTAAAAATCCCAAGCACTTTTTAAGTGTACTCTATCCACTCCCAGTGTAATTTACAAGCGGTTACTTTTTGCCTAATTATATGTTCCATTTTTTTCATGAACATATTTTGGTTGAGGATAATAGATCAACTGCACACGAGATCATCAATATGTCGACAATGTCTTCTGCAACAGTATACTTTTGTCACAAGCACGTTAGAAATGGTTGAGTCGGGTGGTGTCTGTAGTACACAGTAGAACCAGCAGAGTGCGATCAGCATCCTGTTCAGTCCAATCTGAGAGGAATGTTTGTTTGTGGTCCCAAATGGCACCCTATTCCCTACATAGTGCACGATTTATTTATTTTTTATCAGGGCCCACTGGTCAAAAGTAGTGCGCTATGTAGGGAATAGGGTGCCATTTGGGACTGAGTCTGTCTAAATGTATACAAAGGAAGAGACGGCGTGCTTGTCATTTGTTCATAAGGTTTAAGAGACTTGTTCCGATCTATGCCAAATGTTTAAGGATTCTGATCAATCCGCCATATTACATTTCTATTTGTATGATTTAACTCGCCATGAGATGCTTCTGTGTACATCCCAAATGGCACCGTATTCCCTATATAGCGCACTATTTTCGACCAGAGCACTATAGTCCCTGGTCAAAAGTAGTGCACTATAAAGGAAATAAGGTGCCATTTGGGACATTGTCTGTCACCTGGACGTGCCTGATTCCCTTGATATTGACACAATCCCACACAGCAGCACCTCTGTAGTCACGGTTCAGGCATCATGAAGACCATAGACATGCTTATTCATAGATGACATACAAGCACGAGAAAGAAGGCTGTACTTGTATCTCAATTAGGGTTGCAAAATTGTAACTTTCCAATAATTCTCAGGTTTTCCAGAAATTGTGGTTGGAGGATTCTGGATTTCCTGCGTATTCCCTCCTGAACCTTCCAGACAGGATTGATGGGAAACCTGGGAATTTTGGGGAAATTATCAGAATTTGGCAACCATGATCTCAATGTAAATGTTAGCACCTTGCCTACTTCCAGGAAGGCTGTCTTACTAATTAATATATGCATTAAAAGGTAGTTATTTCCATACTACAATTGTTTGACTTTCATTGTTTGATATACAGTACCAGTCAAAAGTTGACACCTACTCATTCCAGGGTTTTTATTTCTACTATTTTCTACATTGAAGAATAAAGACTTAAAAACTATGAAATAACACATATGCAAAAATCATGTAATAACCAAAAAAATGTTAAACAAATCTAAATATATTTTATATTTGAGGTTCTTCAAAGTAGCCACTCTTGGCATTCTCTCAACCAGCTTCATGAGGCAGTCATCTGGAATGCATTTAAATTAACAGGTGTGCCTTGATAAAAGTTAATTTGTGGAATTTCTTTCCTTCTTAATGCATTTGAGCCAATCGGTTGTGTTGTGAGTGGTAGGGCTGGTATACAGAAGATAACCCTATTTGGTAAAAAAAACAGGTCCATATTATGGCAAAAACAGAACAAATAAGCAAAGAGAAATTACAGTTTCTTCAAGTGCAGTTGCAAAAACCATCAAGCCCTATGATGAAACTGGCTCTCATGAGGACCGCCACAGGAATGGAAGACCCAGAGTTACCTCTGCTGCAGAGGATAAGTTCATCAGTTACCATCCTCAAATTGCAGCCCAAGTAAATGCTTCACAGAGTTCAAGTAACAGACGCATCTCAACATCAACTGTTCAGAAGAGACTGTGAATCAGGCCTTCAAGGTCGAATTTCTGCAAAGAAACCACTATTAAAGGACACCAATCAGAAGAAGAGACTTGCTTGGGCCAAGAAACACAAGCAATGGACATTAGACTGGTAGAAATCTGTCCTTGGTCTGATAAGTCCTTGAGACGCAGAGTAGGTCAACGGATGATCTCCGCACGTGTGGTTCCCACGTGAAGCATGGAGGAGGTGCTTTGCTGCTGACACTGATTTATTTAGAATTCAACGCACACTTAAGCAGCATGGCTACCACAGCATTCTGCAGCAATACACCATCCCATCTGGTCTGTGCTTAGTGGGACTATCATTTGTTTTTCCACAGGACAATGACCCAACACACCTCCAGGCTGTGTAAGGGCTATTTGACCAAAAAGGAGAGGGATGCATCATGACCTGGCCTCCGCTATCACTCGACCTCAACCCAATTGAGATGGTTTGGGATGAGTTGGACCGCAGAGTTGCAGGCTGCTTTTCCTTCAGTGCTCAGCATGTGGGAACTCCTTCAAGGCTGTTGGAAAAGCATTCCAAGTGAAGCTGGTTGAGAGAAGGCCAAGAGTGTGCAAAGCTGTCATCAAGGTAAAGGGTGGCTACTTTGAAGACTCTGAAATATAAAATATATTTTGATTTAACACTTTTTGGGTTACTACATAATTCCATATGTGTAATTTCAAAGTGTGTCTCCTGTTAATCTACAATGTAGTGAAGTCAAAATAAAGAAAAACCCTTGAATGAGTCGGTGTCCAAACTAGAATGAGACTAGAGGTCACAGAATATTTTGTGTGCATCCTTTTTTTAATTCATACAAACAATGATAACAAGCAGAATGAATATGGTGAAAACCGATCCTGTCCTTTCAGCTGAGCTCTCCTGCGGTTCTGATCAAACAATCCACCTTAAAAACATTCATCGGACTCTCTAAATACAGACTCATATGTCTCATTCACTGGGTTCAGTTGGTATCATCAGCATTCGTTTGTTTTTTACTGTGCCATCATCCAGACTAAGGTAGAATGGACAGAAATAAATGACCCACAATAGGTCGTTTCAGATCATGGAATATCTTAAAATTAGCGTTGAATGATACACAAACATAAGACTGATCTGTGCTTCAATAAATCTATATTATGGAAAACTAACAATGTAGATATTGAGGACTTGATCACTCCAATTGAGGTGATAGTTCAGAGGCACAAATAGAGCTCAGAGAGAGTATAACACCTGACATGGCATCAAACGCAGCCAGACACTGTTCCTTAGTAACAGGGAAATGAAGAGAGGGGAGGAAGTTAACATACAGTGTGGTGATAATGGCTGATCGTTTTCATGGCATGATAAACGCCAGTCCAGTCTCTTTCAGTCCTCCTCGTCCTCATCTTCCTCATAGTAGCGGTTCCTCTTAATCATCTCCTCTACAGACACGGCCTCCTCGCCGTTCCAGAAGCCCACATCCTGAGACGTGCGGTTGGTCTTGGACTTCGGCTCAGTCTCCAGAGACGAGGGGGGCGCGGCAATCTCTGACGAGGCAGTCTGGCAGTTTTGAGAAGGTAACCCTTCCCCCTCTTTTCCTGCTCCCTCTTCTTCTCCCTCCAGCTTTTCCTCTTCCTCCCTGTCATTCTTTGCTCCCTGTTCATGGTTTGCTTCTAGTAATTCGTGGTGGTCTTTCAGACGTGCGACTCTCCCCTCCATCCCCTCGTCCTCAGAGCTGGTGTGGATGTCCACGTAGCTGTCGTCAGAAGGTGTGTGGTAGTCGGGTGACAGGCTGTTTGGTTGTTCCTGGTCCTCCATGCCTTGTTCCTCAGGGCTACAGGCCAGTTCAGGCTCCCTGTCCTCGAATGAGCTTCTCCTCTCCAGTGGCTCGGGATTGGCTGTCTGACTGGCAGCAGGAGCGGGAGCATGGGAGGCCATGGCCAATGAGAAGGGTCGGCTACGCTCCTTGAGGGAGGCGCTCCTGCAGAGGGTGGAGCGTACGGTGGGCTCTGGGCTCTGGTCGGTGGAGGCTGAGTCATCCTCTGGGGGCCACTTAGCACGGGATTGTTTCCCAGCGGAGCTCCCGTCTAAGGTGGGACTGTCCCCAATGTTACCCCCCTCTCCGTCTCCTTCAGTGCGGGGGGGCCAGGAGATCTTCAGCCGACGTGTTTCCACTGGCTTGTCCTTCTCTGCTGAGCTCTGGGCGCGGGTCTCCAGGGAGGCCGTCACCACGTTGACCTTGGCCAGTGGAGACTCCTCTACTGCTGGGCTGATCAACAGCGTGCCAGTAGAGGCGCACTTCTTCAGCTTGTCTTTGGAAAAGGAGGTGGCCTTGGTAGTCAGCTCTGTCCTGGGTTCCTCCCCAGCCCCACTCTCTCCTTTGGTCTCCCACAGCTCCTTGTGAGGGCGCAGGCCGAAGCCCTCGTCGTAGTTGCCCTTGGCCTTGAACAGCTGGCAGAAGTGAGGCTTGCAGTAGACGTGGCTGTGCAGGGAGGCGTAGGTCCCCAGGCTGGCCAGCAGAGGGAGACAAAGACAACATATTGAGAAATATTTTTTCCTAATCTTGCCGCATAAACCCCGATCCTAAACTCAAGAGGAACAACACTGTGGACCTAAAGACGATATCAATTCCACTAATAGTGAGATTAACAGATGTTTTAACAAATAAACAATTCCTTGCTGCATGGTGTCTGTCCCATCCTATCCCCTCACCTGAGTTTGGTGTTGCAGTGGGAGCATCTGAAACAGGTGTTGTGGTAGACCTTTTGGTTGGCTACCAGACGCTCTAAAGGGTAGACTGTCTTCTGACATGACACACAACTCTCCCGTGCAGGCAAGCAGAAGCTCTGTACACACACAAAATAGAGGCATTCAAGGCACGTTGGGAGAGTGAATGGTTGGTTTGGCAATTGCTCTGAGACAAATCCAGAAAAGGGACTGTTGAATTCACCCTGGAGGTCTTGGGTTGAGCTTGGTCCTTCTGAGTCTGGGATGCAGAGAAGGTGCCGGTACTGGAGCCTGCTGTGATGAGACTAAAATCAGTAATGGCACACATTGGACACCAGAGGGAGCTGTTGTGAAAATACTGCCCTAACGTTCACGAGCTGAAACCTATAGAGGAGACATAAATAATGACAGACAATAATATACTGTAGATCTGGTGAAATGCAGTGGAGCACCAAATCAGTTACCATTGCTCTCTGTGGAAGATGCTTTCCTACTGTTGGGCTCTGAGTCCGGACCCTGAGAGGAGAGGGAGAGGTGGTGATTTAGAGGTGTTTCTCTCACACACACACACACACACGAGAACACAATTCCTCACCGTGTCCACACTGCCTGGGGGTACGTTCTCCTTCTGTTTGCTGCAGAGGTCAGAGTCCAGCTGATCACTCTGCCAGAGAGAGAAAAACAGGGATGTGTTTTAGAGTTGGGATAAGTGGCGCAGCGGTCTAAGGCACTGCATCTCAGTGCTAGAGGCATCACTACAGACCCTGGTTTGATTCCAGGTTGTATCACAACCGACCGTGATTGGGAGTCCCATAAGGCGGTGCACAATTGGCCCAGCGTCTTTAGAGTTAGGCCAAGGTAGGCCGTCATTGTAAATAAGAATTTGTTAACTGATTTGCCTGGTTAAATGAATAAATCAAATAACAGTAACCCCTTCTCACTTTGGGGTCAAGTTCCAGCCTGATCCAAGACCACCGCTGCGCTCTCGTTTCTCGAACAGAATGTAAGCTCGCACGACTTCAGGATCGTTATACCTTACGAGGCTAGTCAAGTTCCGTCAGGTTTAAGAACCATGGACTTCTTACATGATCTTCCATGGCAGGCAGGCAGTGAAGCAGAGTAAAGGACAGGTACTCACGCTGACTGAGGAGGATAACACCTCTGTTTTAGACACAGCAGCCTGGTACATGGCCATCCTGTCCCTCAGGGGCATGGACTCTATGCTCCCTGAATCTAGGAGACCCGACAGAGAGAAGCACAGGTTACACACACACACACCTCTCATAAGCTATGGAGACGACAGTACAGGTGATCCATTCAGCACAATGCAGACTGTCTGGGTCATGGGATGCGTCCCAAGTGGCACCCTGTTCCCTATATAGTGTACTCTTTTATTTATTTATTTTTTACCAGAACCTATGGTATTTGGTCAACAGCAGTGCACTATATAGGGAATAGGATGCTATTTGGGATATGCCCATGGTGTTCGTCAGGCTGCGACGGGAACACAGGGTCACAGGGGGAATAGAAGGGAAAGGCCCTCTTCCCGTAACTATCATTATTCCTGTAATCAGACATTCTGCTGATCACGGCACTTTAGGAAGGCGCCATCTACAGTCACTGACCCAGTACATTTACAGGAAAGAGGTAGTCTGGACAACTTACGTATGCTTAGTCTGTCTGTACACCTCTCTAGCCTAGTGAAACAATATGTGCATCCTCGTGGAGAACAGTACATTTGCTTTTAACTCGTGAGTGAGTGAGTGAGTGAGTGAGTGAGTGAGCGAGCGCTCTGTCAGCGTAATAGTACCTCCAAGTAGCTGATCCATGTTGTCAGTGATGCCTCCGGTCCCTCCAATCCTCACAGGCTCTCTGGACACCTGGAAACACAGAACCAAGCCACGCTATCAGGACGGTATATTCCATTAGGGTAGCCTTTACATTGTAGATTGAGCAGGCTCTGAACATACGGAATAAGGCCAGCAGCACTTGCCTCGTGCTTTGCATACAGAACCATATGATGCTCACGTCGCTGAAACTAAATTTAAGGCAGGGGAGAACCAGGGCCATCCATCAGACAGCTCTGAGCCCAGTGCTCTGACAGTGAGATGAGTTGTGCGGAGAGATGAGAAGGAAATAGGTGAGAGAGGCGAGGAGGTGGTGTGGCAGCCTGTCAGGGAGTCCGCTGCAGTATCAGCCTGGCTTGTTGTCCAGCCTCCGTCCCAGCTGTCTGCCTCTCGTGCTCAGCCCAGCCCTCCTCTACTCTAATCCCCTTGTGAGCTAGAACCTTAGGGAGAAAAGGCGAGACGGACACCCCAGTCTGTCTTCCTGTCCACAGTCCCACATCCCCAGTCAACACCAGCACCCGCCAGGAGACTCACCAGTCACCCTCCTGCCTGACACACGGCACGGCGCATTCTGAACACAGCTGAAGACGAGACCGAGTGGCTGCCTACTTTTCAACTCTCGTTTCAGTGATCAGGCCATCGGTGAGAGAGGGATTTCGTAGAGCCAAAAGGTCAGTGGTAAAAGCCGAGAGGAGAAGACATGCTGTTCTTGGCACACCTGTAATAGCAGAGACTCAAGTTAAGCCTGGCTTCACCTGGCCTCTACCCGCTCAATGCCAGAACAGCCTATGGTTGAGCCCCAAATGTTGACGTATTGCCTATAATATAGGGCACTACTTTTGACCAGGGCAAAGAGGGCTCTGGTCAAAAGTAGTGCTCTGTGTAGGGAATAGGGTGCCATTTGGAACGCGCCCGGTCTCCTGCCTCCTATCCGTTTGTACCGCTTGTGTCTGTAAGCCACGGGTGTGATCGGTATCAGAGATTAGAGGAGCAGCAGGGTGCCACAAAGCCCTGGTCGGCTGGGACTGCGCCGGGCACAACCTTATAATACACAGACAGACCGAGAGAGATGGGGAGGCAAAGGGTGGATAAAATCCTGAAATACAAGGACGAGACAGAGCAGTGCTGTTCCGGGGGAAAAGTCTATATAGAGTTGTGCATTCGTGGCCGTCTGGTTTTTAGATTTGCATTCGCAGAAGGGGGTGATATGTGCTGTTCCATCCTCCAGAGTGGATTCATCTAGGCACTAGACTCCAGACAGAGCCAGGCAGAGGAAGCCAGACCCCAGACGGACCCCAGGCCCGAGAGACCTCTCTCTAACGCAGCCGGAGGCCCCTTCCCAAGCGTGACCACTCTTCAGCCTGATCCCTCTCCTCTCAACCCCTCTCCAGACGGTGGTCACGGGTGGTGCCTCAACAATATGGGGGAGCAGGCGGTGGATGTAAACAAACAAACAGCCAGAAGGCAGCTGAGCTTCGATAGGGAGGAACTGATCAGCGGCCCAGACAAAGAGCTCTGACACTAATCCCACTGACAATTAAAACCCCCGTAGACAGACTGAAGTTCCTCCCTAAAGCCTACCGCCTGCCGGCTGGCTGCCTGGGCCCCAGAACAATAACAAGAAACAAGGCCAATTCAAATCGGTGAGTTGTAGGCTAGGCTACATATAGCACAAAACCACCATTGACAAAAACAAAGTCCTTAAAAATCCCTATTCACTGACAGATCAGTACTTTCATCAACCATAGTGTAGTCTGTGTATATGCTAGCCCTCCCATCAAAAGATTCAATTCACAGCATAATGCGCTATAACCTAATACAAACATACTAATCCAACAACAAGCAATGAAAGCAAACCCCAGATAGTCTCCGCTTTATGTTTCAAGACCGCAATGATGAATAGTGAGCTCAAGGAGGTCCGAGGTCGAGGGGTTTGAGACCAAACAAAGAAAAATATATATATATATATATATTTACCTCTCGCAAAGCAACGCAAGGAGATACAGGGAGAAGCAGACCAAAGCACGAGTTGAGGAGAGGAGAAGACTGTTACGCTGGAGCACTCATACCTGTCCTGGAGGAGTTTGGAACATCAACAGCAGCTAACTCAATTGTGTTCATTAGACTGTGGCTCCACTGGACTGGGCTGCCTGACAGAGCAGAGCAGGGACCACGACTGGACTGGTGCCTCCTTCCTTTCTGTCTCGTCACAGTCACACAGAGAGAGAGGAGCAGAGGGGAGGGGAGGCCTTCATGGGGGCATATGGAGGGGAGTGGGGGGGCTAAAGAGGGAGGGGGGGTGAAGTTGGGTCAATTAAGTGCCTCTCCCTCATGACCGTCTCCTCCAGGGAGAGGAGGGGGAGAGAAGGCCTTTTCTTTGATAAATCAGAGAGGACCCGGGGAGGAAGAGCTATCTGAGGAGGCTCAGTTTGCTCATTTCTACTGCAGTCACGTGCAATGCCTGCCCCATGACATCACCGCCCCATGACATCACCGCCCCTGGAAGAGTAGCGGGGAGAGGGGCTAGGCCTACAGGCCAAGGAGCAGGGAGCCAGTCAGGGCTGGACGTGGAGGTGTGGGTCGAGGCCAGGGTGTGGGGGTGTGTGGGGAGAGCCCAGGTCACTTCCTGGCTTTCAGCTGGGAGAGAGAAAGCTGCTAATGTGCTTAAGGAAGGAAGGAAGGAAGGTTCAACCAGCTGGGGTGTGGCGAGGCAACTCATTAAGCCGCTACAAAACAATCCTCTGATCTGTTGTCCAGGCCATGTTCAAAAACAGACTAGTAAACTAGCTTTAGTAAAAGAATATGAAGGTCTGAATCTTGATCAACAATCAACCAAAAACGCTACCTCATAAGGAAGTTCCATTGAAAGTCTGGCCTTTCATTTCCAACGCCTAATATTTCATACAAGCCAGGGAAAATAAACAAGATATAGACTATTAGCCTAGAATAAAAAGGATCCTTTGCTTCTAAAACGAGTTTACCCACTTTTCTATTATCAAAATGGCTGTTAACCTCAAGTGAGTTTGAGGAGGAGGACAGTTTGTTTTGAAACCCCCATCCTACCCTCCTATCTGCCTAAGGGCATGTTTATATCTAGCCCATCTGTAGGAATGTACTGTGAGATGAGAACACTCAGAGCGATGCATGTGACTGGCAGCATGACTAACCCCAGGAGGGCTCTGACCCCTGGAGAACACACAGCACAACATTCTTTACTTCTGGAACAGGAACATTGACGACACACAGACCTGTTGTCTGCTACATCTTCAGAAAAAAAAAATCTTTCAAAACTCTACAATTCATAGGGCTGCTTCACAGGGCTGCTTCACAGGGCTGGCCTTTCCTTAGCAAACACATCTAAGTCACGGTCTCTGCTGGGTGATTTGACAAGTCCTAGTCAATCGATCAATAATATAATACTTTTAGCAAAGGTGTTTATCGTTGGTTTGCAATCTGTAGAGACTATGAGAATAGAAATGTTCGGAACTTTCGTGAATCACAGCACAGTTGAAAAATAAATGGCAAACAGAAATCAAAACTGGATGATGTTCAAAGAGAGATGGGAGGGGTTTAGTGGAGCTGAAGGGTGAGACAACAAATGTCCATAAAATGTATATAGGTTCAGAACTTTTGTAAAATGGCAGTTAGAAATCCAAAATGGATGGTGTTCAGAGACAGATGGGAGGGGTTGAGAGGAGCTGAAGGATGGGATTAAAAACAAACCAAAGATAACTATTGTAAAATACATTGTTTATTCAACTAGGTATGTTCGTAAAATCTATATAGTACGTATAAGCTGGAAGCAGAAGCCTAAGTGTTGTTTTCCCTTAGTTTACTCCAATTAGTGGAGGGGTGTAAATATAATTTACATAAGTATTCAGACCCTTTACTCAGTACTTTGTTGAAGCACCTTTGGCAGCGATTACAGCCTCGAGTCTTCTTGGGTATGACGCTACAAGCTTGGCACATCTCTATTTGGGGAGTTTCTTCCATTCTTCTCTGCAGATCCTCTCAAGCTCTGTCAGATTGGATGGGGAGCGTTGCTGCACAGCTGTTTTCAGGTCTCTCCAGAAATGTTTATCGGGTTCAAGTCCGGGCTCTGGCTGGGCGGCTCAAGGACATTCAGAGACTTGTCCCGAAGCCACACCTGCATTGTCTTTGCTGTGTTCTTAGGGTCGTTATCCTGTTGGAAGGTAAAACCTTCACCCCCAGTCTGAGGTCCTGAGTGCTCTGGAGGAGTTTTTTTTAATCAAGGATCTCTCTGTACTTTGCTCCATTCATCTTTCCCTCAATCCTGACTAGTCTCCCAGTCCCTGCTGCTGAAAAAAGTTCTCCACAGCATGATGCTGCCACCACCATGCTTCAACGTAGGGATGGTGCCAGGTTTGCTCAAGATGTAACGCTTGGCACTCAGGCCAAAGAGTTCGATGCTGCAGAAATGTGTTGGTACCCTTCCCCAGATCTTGTAGAAACATCAGGAGGATCATTGGAAACAGGATGCACCTGAGCTCAATATCGAGTCTTTTTGCAAAGGGTCTGAATACTTATGTAAATAAGGTTTTTCAGTTTTATATACAAACGTGCATGCATTTCTAAAAACCTGTTTTCACTTTGTTAATATGGGGTATTGTGTGTAGATTGAGATTTGAATTTCATTTAATCCATTTTAGAATAAGGCTGTAATGTAGCAAACTGTGGAAAAAGTCAAGGGGTCTGAATACTTTCCGAATGCACTGTATGTATGTTAGTATGTATGCATGTACACTACTGTTCAAAAGTTTGGGGTCACTTAGAAATGTCCTTGTTTTTGAAAGAAAGGCACATTTTTAAGTCACTGTCACAGAGTAGAAGGCCTCACAACACCTGATCAACATGACCACACTGGACTTCTAATACTTAAACAATATACAAGTGTTTCTCCAAAATACATGTGGAAACCACAGATTTGAAGAAACAAACGACTTTGATAAAAATAAAAGATTAAACAAACAATGCATTTTGCAGTAGTTCATCAGCTTTGTTCCTGTTTAGCCATTCTCATTTCTTATAATTTATGTGGTGGAAAATGGCAGAAAAATTACATATATCCTATTAAAATATTTAGGGGCGTGTAGCTTGTAAATCAGTAAGTTTGGACTTACTTTGTTCTGAAGGTTCTCTCCTTTCTCGAACATCATCTTGAGGTTGTTGAGGGGTATGTCGGGCTTCTCACTGGGGATGCAAGGCACTTCTGCTGCTCCTCCCTCCTGCCTCTCTCGGTCTCTCTGCTGCCGTCTCCTCTCCATACTTGGTCCTGCCTGGTCCTCTGCGGCTGTGGGACTGGTGTTGGGGTCTGGTGAGAGAGGTGGCTGGGCCTGAGTTGCCTGGGTCTGGTGCTTGGCGTTAGGATCTGAGGGGAGTAAGCGGCGAGTGTGGGGTAGGGTGGCACAAGGTGTGGCTGACTGGACAGGCTGCTCCCAAAGCTTCTTCAACACACTCAGGTTGCAACTGCGGGAAGTCTGTGGCGACGGCTCCGCAGCCTGGAGGAGGGGGTAAAGACCGACAGTCTGTCTGACTAACGGATCATAATCACTGACACATTCCAGAAGCATCCCAACTGGCTGAATCCATAACGTAGATACTTAAGAGACCAGGATTAGTTTTTTGGTTTTGTGTCGTGTAAAAGAGAAACGCTGAGGAATGATATGCGGTAGTAATTACAGGGGGGTGATACAGATCAGATACCAGTGTTACACCCACATAAATTGTTTCAGGAGACGAGTCGGTCTCCGATTTCTTCCATAGCTACTAATACAGCTACCGTTAGCTTTCAACCTGAGTAGCATCTTCCTACCAGACCTCTCCCTGGTTAACCCAACCTGGTTATGACGACAGTTTCTCATGCTCATCAAATGACTAGGACCATATGACGAGAACACTCTAAGGGGTTTTTAACACAAGCTTCAATGCTTACTTTCAAGTAAACAACGGACGCATTGTCCTCTGTTTAGACAACCATAACAGTAAGATAAGTGGAGCTAAAAGTTTCACAGCCATTTAAATGAATGAGAAATAAGGACCTTAACAATTCATAGTTTTCCTCTCACTACCGTCTGTCTCCTTTTGTCAAAGAAAAATAGTAAAAACCTTGGAAAGCCCGGTAACCTGGAGATCCAGTTGGCTCTGTGTCTGTTGGGTGGAAATGATAAAAGCTCTCCCAGATGTGAGCTTTGAGACAAGATCTGCATGAAGGAGCTAGCTTGCCCACCCCTCTATGCCAAGAGAGAGTGTGAGAGAAACACAGAGAGGGAAGGAGGGAGAGAAATAGAGTAACAGTGGAAGAGAGAGGGGGGAACATAGAAAGAGAAAGAAAAGAAAGAGGATGAGTAAGAGAGAGAGAAAAAAAACAGAAAAGGTCAATTGAAAGAAGGGGAAAATCCCAAAAACGAGAGAGCAGGAAATTGTCATTTTTGGAGAAATGAACCATTTGAGGATAGAGACCAGCAGCATGCCCCCCCCACACACACAAACTGTGAAGACTAACAGATTTTCTTATGTTAAGTTCTCCTGCTAACAGTGACGATGTACATAATTGTAGCAACAACAACAAAAAATCCCACTAAATGCCTTGAAAGCCTTGCTCACAATACAACAGCTGACTTATTCCAGACTCAGACACATACCTGGGATTGAAAAAGCTTAATGAAAATAACTCAATTCCCTGCTGTCTGTTTATATCCCCTCAGGTGACATTCCCGGGCCCAGCCAACAGACCTCCAGGAAGTGTGTCTGTATTGCCCAGGTGGGATCTGGCATTACATTGTAGTCCTTCATGCCTGTGAAGTGCGTGACCACCCAGTGTTAATTGATCAGGTCTGTAACAGAAGCGAGGAAGTGATGCGAGGTACTGGGAGCAACAGAGGTTATCTACCTTCAGATTAAACGTCTCTGAAGACGGATTAAAGCTTTACTACTGTATCCTCCAAGTGCCATATGTGGACAGGCATGACTGTGCGTGTTTAGGCCTGAGAGAGAAATAGGTTCATCCCAATGTCTCTAGCTTTGTTAGATATTAGTCTCTTCAACCTTGACTGGGTACTTACGGCTTTCTTCCTCTCCAGGTTGGCTTCCTCTGCAGCCAGTTGGTACCTTGGAAGAGGATGGAGGGGGTTGTGAGGATAGGGTTGCATAACGGATCAATTGGATCTCAGAAATATCTGGCTGTATCATGGCTTAGCCAGTGCTGTTTCCACATTTGCTAGACAAACTGGTAAAACTCTAGCCTGGTCCCAGATCTGTTTGTGCTCTTGCCTACTCCATGACAATGAGTTGGCATGATAGCACAAGCAGACTGGCACTATTAAATCCAGTTTCAAAATATTGCTCAGCAGACAAGGAGAGGACAGAGAGTGGGAGGGAGTGTGTGATCTAATGTTATGGTTCCAAGCAGCAGAACGAACTGGGATGGGAAAAGCTATCAGTGGTCAGTAGGAGAGGGAAAGATAAACTTAACACTGAAGTGAGTATTTGCGTTTCTACCTTGGAACAAGTATAAGGGTATAGGAAGAGAGTGAGAGCAATAGATACAACTGGGTGTCTGTACATGTGAAGCAAGAAGAGAAAGTGAGTAACAGTTAAGGTGAATGAGAGCGATAGGACCACAGACCGAAGGGGTAACCCAGACACGTGACTAGGGCTACAAAGCTGAAGCATAATGGTAGTGAGAGGAAGTCCGGTCCCGGGTATAGTGGGAGAGAATGGAACTAGGTGAAACTGGGCCGACATTATGCTCTCTTTTTTTTTTAGCTTTCTTTTCCCAAAACTAGAATCTGTTACGAACACGGTGCCCTACGTTTTATAGACTTGACGCTTTGCCAACGTTTTTGGGGGTAAATTGCGTTGTTTAGAAGGAGTGCAAGGTTCAATTGAGTTTATGCACATTTCAGAAAGGAGGCGTACCCTAACAGAAATATGCAAATACATACTACAACGCGCGGATAGGATCTCGCTCGCGCATGGCTTGGTCCGACTTCTTGTTTATTCTGCCCACTATCCGTAATTTGCTCCCACTGTAAACGACACATATGAACTATCTTGAGTTATTTATAAATATATTTAATACTACTGTACCCCACTTACTTCGAGAAGCGCTCAGCGATGGCATTGTTCTTTCCTCTGGTGCCAACTATGGACAATTCCGCAGCGGTGACTCTGAGGGACTGGGAGGCCCACTGTCTGCGACTGAACGGAGCAACGGTCATCTCGGTTGTTCTCAGGAAAAGACTGCTCTAGCTGGCTGAATAGGAAGAAAAATATATAGTATATTACATTTACCTCACAAATAACGGAACAAAAATAAGATTCTACCCTAGACAATCATACTCCTCTATATCAGCATATGGTGTGTGCAAGCCATAGGTCTATGGTATGAGTGGTCTGCAGTGAGCGACAGTAGGCCACTATTGTGTAAAATGACACATGGTTCCTGTGGATGAATAAATCAGCAAGGAGTAAGGCACTAGCCAGCACACAGCAGCTACTCATCCAACTCAGGCCTCTCATTGAGTCACTGAACTCATGAACTTGAAGACCCCAAGCTACTACTCACTGCATACACAGGCCTTGCCTGGTCATCTTTCTCAGTGTCATACAGAGACAGTGAAGTGTCCACTTGTTTCCTGGGACGTCACACAGACTTTCTGTCTGGAAACCAGGGCAAGCAGATTACATGCATTCACTCTCAGCCTTACTGTTCTACAGTATGCAGTTCATTTCAACTGTCATTTCAGAATTACACATGGTTCACAGTACAAAAAACAATTAGCCAATGTGGAGGATGTTGAGGATTCTAGTTAGGAAATAGCTTCTGGGGTTCCGAGCTAACGTACTGTACTGTCAAACTAGCCTATTGGTGTAATGTCCTTTTTTAACAGGTAAGATAGGACAGGTAGACCTAGACTATACTTTTCTTTGGTAATGAGACACCTTGCACACATCCACCAACAGCAGATACACCACCGTTATTATGAATAACAATAATGTTGAAGTTCCCATTTAGCAGGTTGGCATTAATCCAAATATGCTGCTCTGGAATATAGGCAAGCCTTAAAGGCCCAGTGCAGTCAAAAAAAAACATGGTTTCCTGTGTTTTATATACAGTATATTTCCAAACTCTGAAGTTGGAATAATATGGTGAAAATTATAATTAATGCCCTTTTAGTGTACGAGTTGTTTGAAAAGAGACCCTGAAATTTCAGCCTGTTTTGGTGGGATGGAGTTTTGGCCTACCTGGTGACATCACCAGGCAGTAAATTAGTTAATATACCAATAAGAAAGAAAGTTTCAAACCTCTCTGCCAATAACAGCTAGTTTTCAGTTTTCCCCTCCCACTCAAACCACTTCCAGACAGTCCTAGACAAATTATTTGCTAATACGTTATTTGTTTCTTTTAGACCATTTTAATTGAAAATAATCACAGTAAGGTACTTAATTATTACCCATAAATTATTTAGTATTTAGATAAAAACGGCTGCATTGGACCTTTAACACTTCTCTATTTCTTTGTCCACTGATCAAACACCACACACATCAAATCAAAATATCACCTCAGACAACACATTTTCGAAATTGCCAGCAGCATATGACTGACTACAATCAAATATTTAACTAATAGGAAATGACTTGAGCACCGAGAGCAAAATACCAAGTTGGATGCCAAATTAGGAATCCAACTTAACTTTCAAATCAGTATTTCCAGAAAGATGTCTAAGTACTAGGATAAGCCTTTCTACACAAAACATGTTTTTTTAATCATCACCTCTACCCCCATAGAAAGCTCAGGCATGTTACATACCTTCAAGTTTTTCTTATCACTCCTCTCTTATTTCTTGATGCTTGTTTCAACCTCCCTCTTTTCCTTCTCCTCAGTAACACTTTGCTGTCTGGCACTGCTGTGTGCTGTGGTCATGGAAGTATGTGTGCTTAGGAAAATGGGAGTGGGCAAATCAACACCATGAGACTCTTTCCAACCAATAACATAGCAGCATTTACTTCCACCTGGCAGGTACAGTACAAGCTGCCCTTCCCATCCAAACCACTGTGTTCCCCAGAGTGAATCTGAAAGCAAAAAAAGGTGGGTACATACAGTATAGACTACACCTCCTTACAGTATGACACATGAGGAAGCATCCCACTCAATTCCTGGAAGTGAAGCAAACTCTACCTCCCTTCTCATGAGGTCAAAGGCTGAGAGGATGTGAGTCATTCACAATCCAGACAAACTCCACTCTGTGTGTGTGTGTGTGTGTGTGATCAAAAGACGAGACTTACTTCTTATCACTATATCAAACCCATGTTATCATCCCTCTTCAACTCCTTAAAAGGTCTGTATGTTTATCTGTATTCCGGGCCATTCTGTCTATCAATTAACCCATACCAAAACAATCCTCTATACCTTGTTGTACCTAGTCTAAGATGTTTAAGACACTGTTATTGTGCCATCTAATTTACCATGTGGTTAAACAGGACTGCTAAGCTTCAGATTGGTGTGGCACCAGGGTCTAGTCTACATCAGTGACACATCACTACAGTCTAATCCAAACCACATGATTTCCCTGCGTGTGTAGGGAAGGGCTCTGTGTCCATAGAATTTAACGTAACCTGACACATAACTATGTCTATGGCATACAGTATTTTGAGAATACAAAGTTGTGTAACAGCTAAAAACCCAGTGTGGATCAGATTCAGGATTAATCACTCTGTCTTTACTTTGGGTGGTCTGTATGGCTTTGGAGCAAAGTTAATACCATTTTTGGATTTTCTATTCATTTTTACATTTTGATTTGGAATTCAATTTAGTTTAATTTATTTTTCAGACTTGATTTACTCGTTTTTATTCAGTTTCGGTTTGATAAAAACATTTCTATTGAGTTTTTATATGATTTAGTTTTAGTGTTAGTGTTCGGGAATAAAAGTAGGGTTATGCATGGGAGGCTAGGAGCCATTTATGTGGTGTAGGCTTATAGCAGGGGTACTCCAGTACTATTTGAGATGGTCTGTCACACAAATGTCCTAGTTGGCAAATGTCTGGATGGGTGTTGGCATTTATCGGCATAGTAACAAACCCACACCTCGCAACCTATGTGACACCAAACTGTTTACACTTCTTGTTGGCACAGAGAAAAATGTGCAGTTTCAAATCTCCTTTTCTGCAATTCTACGTTATTCCATGAGCTAGCAGAAAATGTAGCCATTTTAAATCTCATTTCCTGCAATTCTACTATTTGTAGATCAGTGATTCTACACCTCACTTTGCTCAAGCGGATCCTCTCCAACAGACTCAATCCCTGATCATCTGAGGCTATAAAAATGGGGCAATTGTGACAGTTAAAGGGGAGAGACTATGAATTCAACTAGAGAAAAAAATCTCTTGAACAAAAGAGCATGTCAAAACCCCGCTGGGACACTCTTTGCAGACAACAATATATTCTGAAAGACCTGCAATTTAGCATTAGATTATAAACGGAAAGGCTTGATAGAGACAGTCATCGGAAGAAAAAAACAAAAACATAATGCTGTCTCATAATGCTTCTGCCTTAGAAGGTTGTGACGAAACAGTCTCATCCTTACATAACAAGACAGTATCAATCAACAAAAATATTTCACAACGCATTATTTTTTCTGTTCTTATTAACATGTGGGTACGATTTATTTATTAAACCTTTATTTCATAACGACGGCCTAACAAATTGCAAAAGGCCTTCTGCGGGGACAAGGGCTGGGATTAAAAATAAACCTAAAAAATATAGGACAAAACACACATCACAACAAGAGAGACCCAAAGACAACAACATAGTATGGCAGCAACACATGACAATACAGCCGGGTAGCAACACAACATAACAAAACATGGTAGCAACACAATATGCATGATGATAAGCCTTTTTATATAATAAAATGTAGAGGGGGGAATGTAGACTATTCTCAGAACATAAATTGCTAGCTTATTTTTATTCGCTATAGAAAATTTCTCCCACTCTGTTAGACTACATTATTAGGAGAGATGTGCTTCTCTGCTTCCACAAAGCGTGCGTAAAAGCGCAGGTACTCAGAATGATGATGTATATATGTATATATATATATATTTGGAACATTTTGGTATTTTGTGTCAGTGGATTCGTCTGTTATTATGGAGATGCTTTCTGGTTTTTTTTTTACCAGACTGCGCCTCCGTTCTTCACATGTGTATTAATGAATGCACTTCATTTACGTTTTTCCATGGATAGTGAATGAAAATTTTAACTTTGTACTGAAAGAGGCTACATTTTCTTAGACAAAATGGTTATTATTCCCATATAATGTTGATAACAGACAATATGTTAAAATGTTTGTTGATAATGTCCTTAAGATAAGCATTTAATTTGAAGTGAATCCACATGGTTGAACATTTATTTTGAACTAATTGGATGGAGCAAGTCCCGTACCATGCCGTGATCAAGCCGGTCAGGCCCGCTCTCAATGGTGCAGCTGTAGTATTTGGAGAGGACCTGGGGCGGCATGCCAAACTTCTTCAGCCACCTTAGGAAGTACAGACGCTGTTGTCTTCTTGACAAGAGTGGTGGTGTTGGTCCATGGTAAGTCCTCTGTGATGTGGAACTTGTGAGTCTCTACTACAGTCCCATTGACGTAGATCGGTGAATGTAACCTCTTCTGCTTCCTGAAATCAACAATCAGCTTTGCCAATCCTCACAGCCTGCGGTCTGCCCGTCAAGAAGTCGAGGATCCAGTTGCCAGAGGCTGGTGTCCAGACCCAGGGCTCTGATCTAGGTGTCGATCTTGGAGGGGACAATAATGTTGAATAGGGATGCACAATATATCGGTGAACATATCGTAATTGGTCGATATTGGTTGAAAATGGCAACATCGGTATCGGCCCGATTATCTAGTTTAACACCGATGTTAAAAACTGATGTCAAAGCTACCGTGCATACCTATATAACGTAGATACATGACGTAATAACGCCACGTAAAATGTTGTGCAACACAGCATTCCTAACCTAGCCCACACAATGTCTGCTGTGTGGATCGAGCAGTCAACAAGTCGAGCAGTCATTTAGAAAGAGCAAGAGAAATTCAGCGAGACGACTTGAATGCAAAATCCATTGAAGCCAAGATAATAGAATTCATTGCCCTTGACAATCAGCAGTTCTCTGTCGTGGGTGATATTGGCTTTAGCCGACTGGTCGAGCACCGGTACACACTACCACGCTATTTTTCAGATGTTGACCTACCAGAGTTGCACAGTAATTTCGTCACTTCTATTCGCTTCATGACATACATACTATAGAATGCCGTTTGGGTCTTCGCATGTCAAAAAAGATACAGTAGCACTGTCAAAGCTGTACAAAAGTCTGCAAACACCAGCCACGAACGATATGTTTACAATACTGTGTTGGTAATAACGCAATTTGTTTGACCGCAACTTCTGGGGTAGCTAGCTTTAGCTTGGTACCTAGCTAGCACCAATACAACCAGCCTGAAAACAATGACCAGTAGAAACTGCAGTCATTTTCATTATTCTTAGCAATGATTTAGGAATCCTTGTGTGTAAGCATTAGCTAGGTGGCCACTTGTTGTTCGCCTTTTGAAATTGAACTTCAGTTTATGAAAATAAATAGTTAGCCAGCTACTTAACCCTGTTGCCCAAAGCTAACTTTATCTGGCTAGTCAGGCTCGACCGGATTATGTGTTGTGAAGCTAACCACGATGGGGATTGGGCAGAATAGTGGAATTTGCGGTTTGCATTCAAAATAAAAGTATGCCATTGACAGTGATGCAAATGAATACAAATAGTAGAATTATGCCATACTTTTGTTTTGAAGGCTAGCCGCAAGGTCCGCTATTGTGGCTAGTCCTTATTGTGCCTAGCTTCACATAATCAAATAAGGACTGTCTTATAAATGAGGGTTATTTTAGGTGACACCCAGATTGTCGTTTTGCAATGTTTTTGGGGAACATTGTTTGCGTCCATGAGCTAGCTAGCTTTTTTTTATGACCAGCACTGTAGGTGCACAAGACAACCAGCATCATAGCATACGTATCGATGAATCGTTGTGACATATGGAATACGAGTGATGGTGTAATAACTACGTAACAAATGTATGAACGTGTTAAATTGTGACGTGCAGTCATATTCAGGTCCTGATTGGTCAACAAGCTTATAACATGTCAAATAGTGTAATATGACATGTCAAATAGTGTTATATGACACTCAAAGACCCAAACGGTGTTCCATAGAAATCCTGGTTGAGAATGAAACCAATGAACAACAAAACAGCACAGCAAGTAAGTGAAAGAAATAGGTTTTGACTATGTTTAGAACTACCCATCCCGGATCCGGGAGAATTGTCATCAACTACACTAATTACTCCTCCTGCTCCGTGGCTCGACGACTCATTGCGAGCTCACAGAACAGGGCTCCGGGCAGCCGAGCGGAAATGGAGGAAAACTCGCCTCCCTGCGGACCTGGCATCCTTTCACTCCCTCCTCTCTACATTTTCCTCTTCTGTCTCTGCTGCTAAAGCCACTTTCTACCACTCTAAATTCCAAGCATCTGCCTCTAACCCTAGGAAGCTCTTTGCCACCTTCTCCTCCCTCTTGAATCCTCCTCCCCCTCCCCCCCCTCCTCCCTCTCTGCAGATGACTTCGTCAACCATTTTGATAAGAAGGTCGACGACATCCGATCCTCGTTTGCTAAGTCAAACGACACCGCTGGTTCTGCTCACACTGCCCTACCCTGTGCTCTGACCTCTTTCTCCCCTCTCTCCAGATGAAATCTCGCGTCTTGTGACGGCCGGCCGCCCAACAACCTGCCCGCTTGACCCTATTCCCTCCTCTCTTCTCCAGACCATTTCCGGAGACCTTCTCCCTTACCTCACCTCGCTCATCAACTCATCCCTGACCGCTGGCTACGTCCCTTCTGTCTTCAAGAGAGCGAGAGTTGCACCCCTTCTGAAAAAACCTACACTCGATCCCTCCGATGTCAACAACTACAGACCAGTATCCCTTCTTTCTTTTCTCTCCAAAACTCTTGAACGTGCCGTCCTGGGCCAGCTCTCCCGCTATCTCTCTCAGAATGACCTTCTTGATCCAAATCAGTCAGGTTTCAAGACTAGTCATTCAACTGAGACTGCTCTTCTCTGTATCACGGAGGCGCTCCGCACTGCTAAAGCTAACTCTCTCTCCTCTGCTCTCATCCTTCTAGACCTATCGGCTGCCTTCGATACTGTGAACCATCAGATCCTCCTCTCCATCCTCTCCGAGTTGGGCATCTCCGGCGCGGCCCACGCTTGATTGCGTCCTACCTGACAGGTCGCTCCTACCAGGTGGCGTGGCGAGAATCTGTCTCCTCACCACGCGCTCTCACCACTGGCGTCCCCAGGGCTCTGTTCTAGGCCCTCTCCTATTCTCGCTATACACCAAGTCACTTGGCTCTGTCATAACCTCACATGGTCTCTCCTATCATTGCTATGCAGACGACACACAATTAATCTTCTCCTTTCCCCCTTCTGATGACCAGGTGGCGAATCGCATCTCTGCATGTCTGGCAGACATATCAGTGTGGATGACGGATCACCACCTCAAGCTGAACCTCGGCAAGACGGAGCTGCTCTTCCTCCCGTGGAAGGACTGCCCATTCCATGATCTCGCCATCACGGTTGACAACTCCATTGTGTCCTCCTCCCAGAGCGCTAAGAACCTGGGCGTGATCCTGGACAACACCCTGTCGTTCTCAACTAACATCAAGGCGGTGGCCCGTTCTTGTAGGTTCATGCTCTACAACATCCGCAGAGTACGACCCTGCCTCACACAGGAAGCAGCGCAGGTCCTAATCCAGGCACTTGTCATCTCCCGTCTGGATTACTGCAACTCGCTGTTGGCTGGGCTCCCTGCCTGTGCCATTAAACCCCTACAACTCATCCAGAACGCCGCAGCCCGTCTGGTGTTCAACCTTCCCAAGTTCTCTCACGTCACCCCGCTCCTCCGCTCTCTCCACTGGCTTCCAGTTGAAGCTCGCATCCGCTACAAGACCATGGTGCTTGCCTACGGAGCTGTGAGGGGAACGGCACCTCAGTACCTCCAGGCTCTGATCAGGCCCTACACCCAAACAAGGGCACTGCGTTCATCCACCTCTGGCCTGCTCGCCTCCCTACCACTGAGGAAGTACAGTTCCCGCGCAGCCCAGTCAAAATTGTTCGCTGCTCTGGCCCCCAATGGTGGAACAAACTCCCTCACGACGCCAGGACAGCGGAGTCAATCACCACCTTCCGGAGACACCTGAAACCCCACCTCTTTCAGGAATATCTAGGATAGGATAAAGTAATCCTTCTCACCCCCCTTAAAAGATTTAGATGCACTATTGTAAAGTGGCTGTTCCACTGGATGTCTTAAGGTGAACGCACCAATTTGTAAGTCGCTCTGGATAAGAGCGTCTGCTAAATGACTTAAATGTAAATGTAAATATTTATGTTCGATGATCATGGTATGCACAAGTGGCAATTAATTCACACGTGATGTGAGGAGACGCTATATTGGTCTCGAGGTCACATGATTAAAATACGGGGTAGGAAAAAAAATCAAACGCACTTTCATTACCCTTTCATTACATTTGAAAAAAGGCTTGAAAACCACGTTGTGTGTGTTTTTTTTATTCATTTGATTTTTGCCCAAAGTTTAGAAGAAGAAAAAACTGATGATGATTATTTTATTTAGTTTTTCAGTCAAAGATAGTGCTTTCAGAAAGTATTCATATACCCTTATTCCACATTTAGTTGTGTTACAGCCTGAATTAAAAGTTGATTAAATATGTTTTTCTCACCCACCTACACACAATACCACATAATGACAAAGTGCAAACATGTTAAGACATTGCAAATGTATTGAAAATGAAATACAGAAATATCTCCTTTACCCCTTACACCCCTGAGTCAATACTTTGTAGAAGCACCTTTGGCAGCGATTACAGCTTTGAGTCGTCTTGGGTATGTCTATATCAGCTTTGCACATCTGGATTTGGGGATTTTCTCCCATTCTTCCTTGAAGATTTTCTCAAGCTCTGCTAAGCTAGATGGGGAGCAACGGTGAACAGCAATCTTCAAGTCCTTCCACAGATTTTCAATGAGATTTAAGTCTGGACCACTCAAGGACTTTGACATTCTTGTTCTGAAGTCACTCCAGCGTTGCTTTGGCTGTATGCTTGGGGTCATTGTCCTGTTGGAACATAAATCTCCACCCAGTCTAAGGTCGTTCGCACTCTGAAGCAGGTTCTCATCAAGGATCTGCCTGTATTTGGCACCATTCATTTCTCCCTCTATCCATTCTGCCAGTCACATTCTGCTAAATGTCCCCAAAGCGCACACATCACTGGGTCGCTCCTCTTTTCAGTTCGCTGCAGCAAACAGTCAAACTGGACGGTTTTATCTCCATCTCTTCATTCAAAGACTCAATCATGGACACTCTTACTGACAGTTGTGGCTGCTTCGCCTGATGTATTGTTGTCTCTACCTTCTAGCCTTTGTGCTGTTGTCTGTGCCCAATAATGTTTGTAGCATGTTTTGTGCTGCTACTATGTTGTGGTGCTGTCATGTGTTGCTACCATGCTGTGTTGTCATATGTTGCTGCCATGCTATGTTGTTGTCTTAGGTCTCTCTTTATGTAGTGTTGTGGTGTCTCTCTTGTCGTGATGTGTGTGTTGTCCTATTTTTAAATTTGTTTTTATCCCAGCCCCCGTCCCCGCAGGAGGCCTTTTGGTAGACCGTCATTGTAAATAAGAATTTGTTCTTAACTGACTTGCCTAGTTAAATAAAGGGTTTCCCAGACCATGCTGCTGAAAACCTGCTGCCACCACCATGCTTCACGGTAGGGATGATGTTAGATGGGTGAATAGCTGTGCCTGGTTTTCATTCAGGCCAAATAGTAAAATTTTTGTTTCATCAGACCACAGAATATTTTGCCTTTGTCTTCTACATCCCCTTTTTTTTAAACTGTGTGCCTTTTTCTCAGGACTGGCTTTCATCTGGCCACTCTCCCATAAAGCCTAGATTAGTGAAGTGCTGTAGAGACTGTTGTCCTTCTGGCAGGTTCTCCTATCTCAGCCAAGGAACTCTGTAGTTCTGTCAGAGTGGTCAGTGGATTCTTGATCACCTCCCTAACCAAGGTCTTTCTTGCCCAATTGCTCAGTTTGGTCGGACGACCAGTTCTAGGCAGAGTCTGGGTTTTTCCATATTTTTGCAATTTCCCAATGATGGAGACCATTGTATTCTTGGAAACTTCCATCACTCTAGAAATAGTTTTATACCCTTCCCAGATATATACCCAGATATATGACTATCATGGAGATCTACGGACAGTTCCTTGGACTTGATTGTATAGTTTCTGCTCTGACATGCACTGTCAACTATGGGACTTTATATAGACAGGTGTGTTTCTTTCTAAATTATTTCCAAACTATGTAATTGGCCAAAGAAGAACTCTAATCAAGTTGTAGCGACATCTCAAGGATGATCAAAGGAAATTGGATGCACCTGAGCTCAGTTTGGAGTGTCATAGCAGTGGGGTGTGCATACTTACACTATATGGCCAAAAGTATGGATTTCCTGAATGCATAGTGCCAACTGTAAAGTTTGGTGGGGGAGGAATAATGGTCTGGGACTGTTTTTCATGGTTCGGGCTAGGCCCCTTCGTTCCAGTGAAGGGAAATCTTAATGCTACAGCATACAATTACATTCTAGGCCATTTTTGGCAACAGTTTGGGGAAGGCCCTTTCCTGTTTCAGCATGACAATGCCCCTGTGCACAAAGCGAAGTCCATACAGAAGTGGTTTGTCGAGATCCGTGTTGAAGAACTTGACTGAAAATCTCAAGTGTTATTACATACAGCTGGGAAGAACTATTGGATATAAAAGCGATGTCAACTTACCAACATTATGACCAGGAATACGACTTTCCCGAAGTGGATTCTTTGTTTGGACCTTTACCCTGGACATGGGATCTTATCCCAGAGGCCGATCCAAAACAACGTGGTCGCCGCAGGAGAGGCAGATGGAGCTGCCTACTGAGAAGGCGAGCACACCATACACCGCTTCCGAGCATATTACTCGCCAATGTCCAATGTCTAGACAACAAGGTGGATGAAATTAGGGCACGAGTTGCCTTCCAGATAGACATCAGAGATTGTAACATTCTCTGTTTCACGGAAACATGGCTCACTTGGGATATGTTGTCAGAGTCGGTACAGCCACCCGGTTTCTTCACGCATCGCGCCGACAGAAACAAACAACTCTCTGGTAAGAAGAAGGGCGGGGGTGTATGCCTTATGATTAACGACTCATGTTGTGATCATAACAACATACAGGAACTTAAGTCCTTAATATAATAATAATAATAATAATATTATTAATAATTATCTTTGATTACAGTCACAGCCGTGTATATCCCACCCAAGCAGATACCTCGATGGCCCTGGAAGAACTTCACTGGACTCTATGTAAACTGGAAACCATACATCCTGAGGCTGCATTTATTGTAGCTGGGGGTTTTAACAAAGCTAATCTGAGAACAAGGCTTCCTAAATTCTATCAGCATATTGAATGCGCAACACGGGCTGGTAGCATTCTGGACCATTGCTACTCTAACTTCCACAATGCATACAAAGTCCTCCCCTACCCTCCCTTCGGCAAATCTGACCAGGACTCCATTTTGTTGCTCCCAGCCTATTACAAGCAATTCACTACACTCGCATTAACATCTGCTAACCATGTGTATGTGACCAATAAAAATTTGCCTTGATTTGACCTCAACCCCATCGAAAACCTTTGGGATGAATTGGAACGCCAACTGCGAGCCAGGCCTAATCGCCAAACATCAGTGCCCGACCTCACTAATACTCCTGTGGCTTAATGGAAGCAAGTCCCCACAGCAATGTTCCAACATCTAGCGGGAAGCCATCCCAGAAGAGAGGAGGGTGTTATAGCAGCAAAGGAGGGACCAGCTCTATATTAATGCCCATGATTTTGGGATGAAATGTTCGATGAGCATGTGTCCGCATACTTTTGGTCATGTAGGGTATGCTCGACTGGAACTGCCAGTCAATTCTCATCAACAACAACTCAGACTGGTGACCAACTGGGTGACAGCCTAGGCCATGAACGATCATCATCCTCCATAGCCAAACAGTAAACAACAACAGTAATAGAACTCATCACTGAATTTGCTCAAATACATGTTCAAGTTGCTCCTCAAAATATGACTTCTATTTTGCAATTGGATGCAATTTTGTTAACTTACAAAAAGTATACAGGAGTAACCTAATTATTTACGAGTTAGCTAGCTGGCTTCATGAATGTCAACCAAGCAGCACTCACTTGACACGTGCTGGCTGTCAACAGTCCAGTGTGTGCAGCAACCACCCTCCACCCTGCAGGCAGCGCTACGTATCTAGCCATGCATGTCAGCACCGGCGAAGAAGTGTCATGAGAATTTTCAATCCCAATGATAATAACTATCAATCAATCAAGCTTTGGCCAATCCCCGAGGTTTGTAAGACCATGGGTTTAATAATAATTAGTCAAAGACTCAGCTTATGCAAAACGATAGCACAGTTTATTCAGAGAAGGTGAAAAATACAAAAACATCAATTTTATAGCTGCGCACATATGCACATACATACACACAAACAGTAGGTGAGATTGATCCTTCTCCATAGTTCTCACCACTGTGTATCACTACCCAGCCGACAGTTCCATTCCCCCAAGACTAGGGAGACCTTGAGAAGTACTTCCTGTCCTCTCCCAAGTCTCTCAGAGGCCTAGCCAGGTTGGCTCAAACAGTTTGAATTATTCTTCGGTATTTTACGAGGCACACACAAGTTCAAATCCTAAGCTACGCCTTGCTCAGACAGTCTGTGTTTTTCCACTATACAGATACCTTGTTTAAACCTAATTCCGACTAAAACTACACACGTCATCAGATTATAATTTTATGATTCTAATCAATTTCATACAGTTATAAGGTTTCAGAGTGGAATTATTTTATCATTATCTTTCAGCATATACATTATTCTATTGGATTCCTGTTCATACAGGAGTTAATGGAAATAATATGGTAGGTATAATAGCAACAACAACAAAAAGCAGTGGAAAATAATATTGTGGATATAGAGCCTGAATATATTGATAAGTCACCTTGTCTTAGAGATTTACGTGGTAATCAAAACGTCACACCAGGGTAATCCTACATGAAACACAGCCCTTATTTGAAGTGTTTCTATAATCCCCCATTGGAAAAAATGTATTGTAGAAAAACGATTTGAATTTTTTGGAAAGCTAAGTTTTATGGGGTATTATGACTCACGCTGTGGCACTCTATACAGGTGCAGTTGGGTAGAGGGGAAATGAAAACAGATTCTGAAACATGGGTTAGATTGTTGGCAGAGACAATGGGATAAAAGTAGTAAGGGCAGACATTTTGATAGTACAAGGAAATCTGAATCGGATAGAGTGTCATGAAATTGAAACAGAAGGGAGGAAGTTATGTTGTGTAGGATGGGATTAGGGCATACGGGAATGGGATTGAATTCCTCTTTGAAATTGATAGGGTACCATGGTACTGGAATGTGTAATGGCTGTATGGTAGAGGAAACGGTTGAACATATATTATTATTCTGTGAAATGTATGATGCAGAAAGGGAGAGGCTGTTTGATAGGGTCAGAGAGGTCGGAAGGGAATGGGGATTGGGTGGTATTTTGGGAATAGTGAGGTTTGTAGGGAATTTTTGCATTTTGTTCGAAATCACAGGAAGCTACTGGGGGGAGGACGGCTCATAATAATAGCTGGAATGGAGGGAATGGAATGGCATCAAATTGTTGTATTTGTCATCAACCTCCTGTGTTTGAAATTCAGGGTTAATTAAGAAAATATTGTGGTAAAGACAGTTGGTGACCGGCCTCACACTCCAGTACAGTAGGTGGCGGTGTATGCACCTGTCAGTTGGTTGTGATCCACCAATAAAAACTCAAAGAAGACGAAGACTAGCATAGTACATTTGGAAGAGGGGAAGGAATGTCTCTTGTGTGATCAAATCTATTCAACAAGCTATAATGGATGCTGAAAGAATGGTCGATTGACTGGGGGTTTTAAATTGTCGGTGGCGAAGTCTTGTATGTTCTTCTCGAAAAAGAAAGTTGCTGATTGTGATAATATACAGTCGTTTCTGTATGGACAGCCTGAGGAGGGTTTCTAAGTATAAATGTTTGGGTCTATGATTCAATGAGAGATATACATGGAAAGATCATGTCATAAATGTTGAAACCAAGTGTAAGAAGGTGGTGAATCTTATGCGCTCGGTCTCTGGTTATGAAGAGGGTGCTGACAGACAATCGTTGATGGATATTTATAGAGCTCTGATCAGGACGACAATTGATTACGGGTGTATAGTTTATGGAACAGCGGTGACAACTTGGCTTCAGAGGCTGGACAGAATCCAGTATACAGCTTTAAGGATGTGTATTGGTGCATTTAAATTAACATCTGTACATTTCTTACGAGTGAAGGCAGGTGAGGTGCTTTTGGATATACGGCGTAACAAATTGTCATTTGCTTATTGGGTTAGGTTGAAAGGCTGTGAGGCTGAGAATCCCACTGCTACTGCTCTAGACGACTGTTGGGAATATACTAGTAGGCAAGGCCGTGGTTTTGGTTGGACAGTTGGAAGCTTGTTGATGAGAGGGGTTTGAGGGAGTTAGAGATTGGCCCTTCTGTGTTGATAGGGGATGTTCCTCCATGGTTACTCCCAGATTCTGTTGTTAATCTAACCTTGGTAGATATAAGGAAAGATTGGTCAGACGTTAGTGATGTAGGGAAACTGGTCGAAGTTTTATGCTTTTTTCCCCACTTTTCACAGATGGATCCAATAACCCCGATAGTGGACACACAGGAGCAGGCGTTTACATTCCTGAATTTGATGTGCAGATATGTAGAAGACTAACAGATGGACTGTCCGTATACACAGTTGAAGTGTTTCGCGACACTAGTTGCACTCCAGTGGGTACAACCTGTTAGAATTATAATATGCTCAGATTCTCTGTCTGTATTGAGTTGTTTATCATCTTGTCAATCTAATCGGAGTGACCTACTATTGGAGGTATGAATGTTATGGAAAATTGAGAGACTGGGTGTAGTAGTGAGAATTGTTCGAGTCCCAGCACATTTGGGTGTGGAAGGGAATGAAATTGTAGACCAGTTAGCCAAAAGAGCTTTGAAACAAGATACAATTGATATTAATGTTCCACTGGGTTGAGGTGAGTCCAAATGTAAGATCAGAGACATTTTGATAGATGTGTGGCAGAAGAGATGGGACTCTGAGCCCAAGGGCCAGCATTTATATGCCCTCCAAAGAAAGGTCGGTGGACCAAGATTCAAAGGTCAGATTAGGAAGAAAGAGGTGGTGTTTGCTCGATTGTGCTTAGGACATTGTACATTGAACTCGTCATTACATCTGGTTGGCGAGCATGTGAATGGTTTGTGTCTGGAGTGTATGGTCGATGAAACGGTGGAGAATGTGTCGCTATATTGTTGTAAGTATGTTGAAGAGAGGGAAAGATTGAAGTTTAGGGTCATTGAGGTTGGACGGGGTGGAGGGGGGGGATTTGAGGGATAGGGGAGGGTCAATTAGAGGTTAGTAGGGCTCTTTTTAAAAACCTTTTCAGAAGTACTGAGTTAGGTAGGAGGATTTAGAAATGTTATAAACCGTGATTGACCACACTCCAGCCCAGTAGGTGGCGGCATGCTTCTTTAAGGTTTGTTTGCAGACCGCCATTATATCATAGAATAAGAAGATTATAGTAGTCACTACAGGGGTCTTCTGGTGGTCCAAACACTTAAAAGACACACCCTCATCCACTTACAGGGAATCCCTGTCGCCATCTTGGAGGTTGGTCCAAATGATGAGCCAAGCAAGGGAAGTTTGCAACGCAAGCCCCTCAGCCCTCGTTTTTAGTCGGCTGAGTAGAGTGAAGTCTGTTAGGATCACGAGAGGCAGGCTGGCTTAGATTTTTTTGTGCTCCTGAGGATCAGAAGAAATGTGTGTTGCGTCTCACCCGATTTGATGTTTGAAGTGTTGTGTGTATCTCTTAGGAACAGAGCAGCCCTCAAGGGGGTTATATCTGGCGTCTCGTGGGAAGTAGATGTTGAAGAGATTAAAAATATTATTGGAGTGATTGATTCACGTCGGATTAATTGTGTGGTGAATGAAGAAAAATTTGTCTGTTCTTTTGTTTTTTGATATGTAGTCTCTCCCTAATCAAGTGCAGTTAGGGTATATTAACTACAGTGTCAGAGCATTTATCCCAAGACCAATGCAGTATGATCATTGTAAAGCTTTTGGTCATATGTGTCAAGTGTTTGCAAAGGGAGAAGCTGAGATATCCAAGTTGTGGAAAATATCATATTATGTGTTATTAAAGTGATTCAAATGTGACATGTTGTAATTGTGGTGGGAACCATGAAGCCACATCTTTCAAATGCCCACAAGGATGAAAGAGAATGAGGTGGCCAAAGTCAGGGCTATTCAGAGCATATCGTATGCAGCTGCTGTTATAAGGTTTGAGGGTGTGAATGGGGCACTTGAAGAGTCCATGGTGGTAGATAGGCCTTCACTGCAGGGGTTTCCTTTCACCAGCAGGATCCTGACATTTAAAAAGTTAAGGTGGATTTTGTGGCCTTTGGCTATGGTGATAAATGGTACTGCAAAGGTGGCGAGAAGGTCCAGGAAGATAGAAATCATTGTGGGAGCGGTTGCAGGGGCTGAAAGTTACATGGAATATGGTCACACGGCCCTAGAGCCTGAGAAGGGAGATATGGAGAATTGAAGGAAGAAGTAGGAGTTTTGCTTTGTTTAATGTACTATTTTTATTTGGGTGGATGAGGTTAGTTTCCCTATCACGTATGGGTTTTCCTTTTACCTTGTTTTGGTTTCAACCCGTCCAGTTGGTGGCGACAATAGACCCTTTTGGGTTGTAGCCCGCCATCAAACCCACAGAAGAAGAGGCTTCTGGTGTTTTCAAACGTTTCTGGTAAGAAGTTGCATACAATTTTATCATGATAAAATAAAACGTTCAGCTAATGATGTTTTGGTTCTGTGCGTTAAAAATGCATTTAGCTCGAGTTAAAGATAGTGGAGCGACTTCCTGCTTACAGACATCAACAAAACTCTGCATTATTTAGATATGGGCATTTCGAGTCTTTTCGATGAGTAACGTTAGCCGACTAGACGCATTCAAATGTTACTCAGAACATGGACATTTCTGACTTGCCAGCTGATTGTAGTTATACAAGTGCCCTGTTCAAGCAGTTAGCAAGTTGGATATTTCCGAGTTTCCTAGTTCTGACTAGCACCTGCACCCAAATAATAGCCCACAATTACACAGAACAATGTGTGTAATTGCAGGCTATTTTTTGGGCGCGGAAGTAATTTGGGAGCTGAAATCAGTAAATACTTGAAAATCTACCTCGATCCATGAAAAAGTGTCATCTTAATTTAAAGCCAAAAAAGTAGGCTAACATTATCATATCGTCACGTTCAAATGTTTACCTGGCCAAATTAGCAGTATGCAAATCAGGCAACCAAACGCACCACAGTTGACAACTTCAAATAAACAGTGAAACGCTTACTTACCTTCCCAACAATGCAGAGGAAAAAGTGAAAGTAGAAAAATGATAACACAGGAATAAATATACTGAACAGAAATATAAACAATTAAAACGATTTTACTGAGTTCATATAAAGAAATCAGTCAATTTAAATAAATATGTTCTGCCCTAATCTATGGATTTCACATGACTGGGCATGGATGTGGGCCTGGGAGGGCATAGGCCCACCCACTTGGGAGCCAGGGCCTCCCAGTGGGGAACCAGGCCCAGCCAATTAGAATGTGTTTTTCACAACACAAGGTATTTATTACAGACAGAAATACTCCTCAGTTTTGTCAGCTGTTTGTGTGGCTGGTCTAAGATGATCCCGCAGGTCAAGAAGCTGGATGTGGAGGTCCTGGGCTGGCGTGATTACATGTGGTCTGTGGTTGCGAGGCCGGTTGGACGTACTGCCTAATTCTCTAAAACAACGCAGGCGGTTTATGGTAGAAAATTGAACATTCAATGCTCTGGCAGCAGTTCTGGTGGACATTCCTGTATTCAGTATGCCAATTGCACGCGACCTCAACTTCAGACATTGTGTTGTGACACAACTGCACATTTTAGTGGCCTTTTATTGTCCCCAGCACCTGTGTGATGATCATGCTGTTTAATCAGCTTCTTGATATGCCACACCTGTTATGTGGATGAATTATTTTGGTAATGGAGAAATGCTCCCTCACAGGGATGTAAACACGTGTCATTTCTGTCCGCTTTTATTTCAGTTCATGAAACATGTTGCGTTTATATTTTTGTTCAGTATAATAACACAAGTATTGAAGACACAATCTCTAAGTATTTAACTTTGACTATAAGTTTCCAATTTAATTCAATCAAACTATAGGCCTACATTCGATGAGAATGAATGCCAGTTTGCATAACAGCTTTCATTTGCAGATTTAATGACAGCTACTGTAATGCACCATTTTCTCAGGTCCAGCGATAGAAGGGGATAGCTAGCTGATCATGGCTGAAGAAGAACCCCTAGGTGGCGCCCAGCAGGTACTGCGTCGTCTGAAGCCCAAGTTGATCGATACTCTAAGTGCAGACCCTGCCTTTGTGCTGCAGCATGCAGACTCCCTCAGCCTACTGGCCCGGCATGAGTACAAGCAGGTCAAAGCCCTCACTGACCCATCAAAACAGGCCCAGGACCTTCTGGACCATGTGATCAACAAAGGACCCACTGCTGCAGAGCAGCTTCTGCAGCTCCTGACGGGCAAAGAAATGCAGGATACATTTCCCAACCTTCTGTTCCTCAAGGAACTGCCAGTGAATGATCAAAGAGCTGCAGGTGAAGAACAGATCTCTTTACTCTCACCCTGTCTGGCGAAAAACAAATGGTGCCGCCCCTCTATATTACCATATTTACTGTACTGAAAAATGATGCCGTTTTTAAATAATGTTTTTCTAGGGGGAAATGAAGTTACCAGAAAGAGAGGACAAACATTTGAGTCCGAAGAGAACCTTCCCGCTAAACAGACATGCAAGGATGGTGAGTTGACCCTCTTGAAACAAGGGAATATAGGGTATAATTGAACTCAAAACGTTATAATGTTGACTGTCTAGTGACAGTCTCTGTCTGGTGTTTCGTTTTGGACCCTTCTGTTGCTGAGCAGGCTCTAAGATGGTGGTGGAGAAGGATCTGATGCGTGTGGCTCGAAATATCGGTCGCTCCTGGAGGGCAATTGGTACAGGGGCCCTAGACATCCCCTCTGTCAAGCTGGATCAGATCCTGGAGGACTATCCACACAGCCATGTGGACCGTGTGTTCGCCATGCTGCGCTACTGGAGCACACTGAAACGGCAGGAGGCCACGGCGGCCAATCTCCACTCCCTGCTCAGCCAGGACGACTGTGCCCTGCCGCCAGACAGCATAGACTTTCTCCTGGACCCCATCTTAGACCCGTAGCAGTCTGGCCTTACTACTAACCCTTAGCTACTATTGCATAATTTCCACTGCAGGGATTTACCACGGTGCTTGGCCTCAGACTTTAGTGTTCCATGGTTGAGGTTTAGTGGGAAACGGTTGTTATCGGTGGGATGTAAAACCCAGGTCTTCTGCATGGTAACGCAACGTCTTTACCATTATACCAGGAGGAAATCCTCATGGTCAGACTGGGTGACAATTTGTCTTACTTTTATTTTTTTACCAGATCAGCTTATTTTTTTTTTTTTTACAAATATCTTTTATACTTTTGTTTTGCATCATCTCTTGTTTTGTTGCTTATTTCTTTGTAAAAATATATATATACTACCGTTCAAAAGTTTGGGGTCACTCAGAAATGTCCTTGTTTTTGAAAGAAAAGCAATTTTTTTGTCCATTTGTCCAGAAATACAGTGTAGACATTGTTAAGGTTGTAAATTACTATTGTAGCTGGAAACGGCAGATTTCTTTATGGAATATCTACATAGGCGTACAGACGCCCTTTATCAGCAACCATCACTCCTGTGGTCCAATGGCACGTTGTGTTAGCTAATCCAAGTTTATCATTTTAAAAGGCTAATTGATCATTAGAAAACCCTTTTGCAATTATGTTAGCACAGCTGGAAACTGTTGTTCTGATTGAAGAAGCAATAAAACTGTCCTTTAGACTAGTTGAGTATCTGGAGCATCAGTTTAATACTTTTTTTGCTGATTCCATGTGTTATTTCATAGTTTTGGTGTCTTCACTATTACTCTACAAAATAAAGAAAAACCCTTGAATGAGTAGGTGCGGCCAAACTTTTGACTGGTTCAGTGTGTGTATGTGTATGTATATATATATAACATTTTTGTAGTTGTATGGTTATTTTGTCTCAGGCAGGGCTACTCTGTTACAGGTACATTAGCCAATGAGTCATATCCAATGCTAATGACCTAAAGCCTGAGACCTTTGTGTTTCCATGGATGAGGTCACCCCCCACATACACACACACACAAAAATTGTGCTGGCACCAGACACTCTACTTGCCTGTCTCACTCTTTCCTGACTCTTTAATGTGGATTTTAATCTAATTTTCATTTTATGGGGGGGGTCCATGTTCAAAATAGATTACATGATATATTCCACTATGTGTACTGATGACCTTTGTGATTTCATGTAGTTATTGTTTCACTCTGGTCAGGTCATTTTACTCACCCTTGAACCATAAACCTAGTAATGAAATGGTCAAGCTCAACACTGAATTTTCATGCATGGTAAGACTATGGACTTTGTACTGTAGACTTCATTCTTAAGGGTCTGGTGCTATCTATGTGGTGTTCATTGTGAACAAGATTTCAGTTTCTGAGATTTGCACAGATGACCATTTACGACATAGACCTACTGTGTTGTATATCCAGTTCCAAGGTATGTTTGAAATGTTTTGTACAACTTAATCTTATGGTTTTTTCTGTAAACATTTTAACAGCCACAGTCTAAGATGTTTATTGCCATAGGAGATTTATTCAAATGAATCCTGTTGCTCTCTGGAAATCGTTTTCTTCGAGTACGTTACTACAGAGTACAGATATATAAATCAAGTGCTATTTGCATATTAAATTGTCATGGGATGCATTTGCTCAATTGTTTACCAATATTTTATGGTATGCACATTTACAGACAGGCTTTTTAAGCCATGCGTCAACTAGTGAGATTCTGGAACCTGGTATGGCGTTCCTCTCGCAATAGCTGGAGGAATCTGAGTGTTGTTTCGGAGCGAGGTGATATGGAATGTTTGTGTTTGATGGGGGCGAGGGTGTACATCCGTATTGTGCAGGATTTTCAACCTGTGACTCAATATCTACGATACATTGATGTTTCCTTCTGAACATTTTGATGTAAAATAAAAACAATGACCAGTAGTGCAAAAACCTTTTGATTTCAATTATTGAGTGTTTGGTTTCAATTCGTGTGTGCGTGTGTATTTTAGCATCATACTGTCATCTGATCGCCACGTCACTATTCAACTCTCATCATCTTCCTTCATTAGACTATGGGATAACTAACATAACCTTCCCCCAATGATCGGCTGTGCCTGAATGAACCACTTCTGGACCACAGAGAGGGCCAGCACTTCCTAACCCGGGCTTTTAAAGTCCTCATGGAGGAGGTGCTGTGTAAGGGCACAGACATCAATGAGAAGGTCTCACATCCTATCTTCACCTTATATAGTTATCTGTCTAACAACGACCATCTGCACTGATAGTTCATGGCAACGCAGTCACTTTAGAATGACTCCGTCTGTTGAAAGATGATTCTGTCTAAACTGTAACCTCCCTGCATTGTGTCCATTTGAAATCAATCCCTTTTTGACAGCATCCCTTCTGATTTAAAAATAACTTTCCATACATGTTTAGCCTTGGGTGAAGTGGTCAGAAAGTTACTTTTTGGACCTGAATGCCAAAACATAAAGATTATCAAAGTTGACCGAATTTGCATACCCCACCATACCATGTGACCTCTATGTTTCATCACTGGAAAAGAGAAATGGTTGAGTTTGAGATCATTTAAAAGCTTACAGTGTTGTCAAACAATTGTATTATTTCTTCAAATGTTTTGTTTTTGAATAAAAACATGATTTCATTTCCATGGTGTCCCAGCTAAATTACAGTGGTCTGAATTACAGGTCCATTCTATGAACTATATTTATATTATTTCAATTACACCCACCTTGTATTCAAGAGCATGTTGTGTCTCAACCGATGGCGGGATACAACACAAACACCTTAGATGATGTAAAATAGGGTCTTGAGTTTACAAGTTTTTAGATAATTGACATTAAAGGTTAAAGTTTCTATTAAAAAACATTTTTTCCCAGAAATTATAAAATAGTTTAGCAAAAACAATTAGGAACCACTGGCCATTGGGCTAGTACCAGTAAGTTAATTGATATCTTCCCACCTGATTGTTTGCATTACAATCAAACCTCGGGAGTTACACACTACCCAGTGCTGTATTTTCAGGGGTTTCTTGTGCTTGTTATACCCGGGCTACAGGTGTGTGAGTGGCGGGAACCGGAGGAGTTGGCTGCTCTTCTGGATCTGGAGCTCTGAGAGAGAACGGGGAGTCCCAGCACCAGCTGCTGCAGAGAGTACGGGACGTAGCCAAGTACAGCGTCAAGACCAGTAAGTCCCCCCCCCCCCCCCCAGCCCAAGCTCTGGTCCAGGGTGTTAGGGCGGTTTGCTATCGCTGAGCTTTCCTTCACTAATAAGCAAGCCGCACTAACGCCCTAGACCAGAGCTACCCCAACCCCACAGGGAAACATAGACAGAAGGAGATGAATGTGATTCTGGTTACAGTTGATTTTTGGTAGGCAATCACTTAGAACTGTCCTGAATGCACGCACTAAATAAGGTAAAGAGCATCTCTCTCCAGATCATCCGCGTTTCTTCAATCAGCTCTTTGCAGGGGTGGATTACCATGCCTTAACAGAACGATTCCTTACGGAGGCTCTCTACACTAGCCAGTAGGAGAGAGAGCAATATATGCATATACACCATACATACCATGTACACTTCCCTATGTATTTATTTGGACAGTGAAGCTAAAACTATACTGCAGCATTTTAGATTTGAGGGCATTTTCATTCATGTCTGTTTTACCGTTTAGAAATGAAAGCACTTTTTGCATCTGGTCCCCCCATTTGAAGATGTCATAAGTATTTGGACAAATTCACTTATAGTGTTTTAAATTCATTAAAACATTTTTAGTATTTGGTTACATATTCCTACCACGCAATGACTACATCAAGCTTGTCAAATACAATTTCATTTGATTCGTCACATGCTTCGTAGACTAACAGTGAAATGCTTCCTTAACATGACTATATATGGCGAGTAGAAAATAACATGACTATATATATAGTGAGTAGAAAATATGCAGTCGTGGGTGAACAGGGAGTACAGGAGGGACCTAAGCACGAACCCCTGAGGGGCTCCCGTGTTGAGTGTCAGCGTGACAGAAGTGTTATTGCCTTTCCTCACCACATGGGGGCGGCCCGTCAGGAAATCCAAGATCCGATTGCAGAAGGTGGTCTTCAGTCCCAGGGACCTTAGCTTAGTGATGAGTTTGTGACTCTACAAACTTGTTGGATGCATTTGCAGTTTGTTTTGGACAATTTTGTGCCCAATAGAAATGAATGGTAAATAATGTATTGAGTCATTTTGGAGTCACTTTTATTGTAAACAAGAAGAAGAATAGAACCTCCCCTGTTAGCATGTTTTGGGGATATGATCTTTGTGCCTCTGTAACTTTCTCACACAACATAATCCGAAACACAAGCAAAACAAACTGCAAATGCATCCAACAAGTTTGTAGAGTCACAAGCTTGATGTAGTCATTGTGCGGTAGGAACATGGGACCAAATAGTAACTTTAGACTAAATGCAATATACTACAAGTGAACTTGGGGGGGGACCAGATACATAAAGTGCTTTAATTTCTAAATGGTAAACAGATACGTAAGAAAATACCCTCAAATAAAAGGTGACGTTCTGTAAAACATTTGATCTCAAATCCAAAATGCTGGAGTTTAGAGACAAATTAAACGTTTTCGCTTCACTAAATACGTATTTAGTTGGACAGTGAAGATAACTTTTAATTTGTCTCTACATTCCAGCAATATACCTGTAGTATATACCATAACATATGTTATGAACATTAAGTTTCTGTAACTAGCTAGATAGCTCATATGTAATCCCTATGAAGTGTCCGCTGGTAGCTAAACGCAGCCAGCCATGTGGGTGATTGGAGGACTTCCACCAGACTGACTCTGGTCTTCCAACAATCCGCCGCAACAGCAAGCCCCCTATATTTCCCTTACCAACATGGCCGATATCATGCGGCATTAAACTCATTATGTGGACGGTCTCCCCGGGGAACACTTCCGGTGTAGTTTCCTGTGTTTGTAAACTGAGAAAATTGGAACTCCGACAAGAAATATTAATCTGCAAAACTCAAACAAACCTAAGGTAAACCCATTATAAAATGTAATTCCCAACAAAGCCACCATAGAGTTGCAATGGATAAGTTATTTCCCAGAATTGTAAGGCAATGAGAGTTATGACAGTTTGTAGTCGGCGCTCAACCCGCACGCCCTGCATGGCTGTTGTTGTGTTGTCTGAGGGGGGTACCCAACCAGTGAGTCATCTTGCGCTAGCTTCACCTAAGTAGACCCTTGCTTTACCCCATAAGTTACCGCATTGATCGCTAATTCTTAAAATATTTAACCAAACAATATTTTCACTCATGGTCTTAGCTAACGTTACCCCATAGCTATGTGTTGGTGTTTGGCCTCGAAAACTCAGTGAAGATGTCTAGCTACGGTTAAATAGCTAACGTTAGCCAGCTAACTTAGCTTGCTAATTAGGTAGCTAGCTCCTTCTGTAACGTTGAGCTCGCTCAGTATTCAGACATTATTGTAGTTAACTAGAGCAGTGCAGTCTAAGGGCACTGAATAATACTGCATTTGACGTGAGCTCTAACAAGCTAGGTAGATAGCCCTTCAACTTCCAGGCAGCTTTAGCCCCTTACTTCTAGGCAACTTTAGCGGGCACTTTGCATGGAGACTAGAGTACATGTTTGTAGAGTAGAGGGAACACACGATGATCGATCAACTGTGTGTATAGGGTAAACTATGCTTTCCTGTTTGTTTTTGTACTTGACTCTTAACATGTGATTGCATATCATTAGCCTATACTTGTGTCAATATTGAACGGTATCTTGAGTAACTTGCACATGCATGAATCATATCCCCTTTTCCAGATCATATTCATGAACATAATGTGTTTTATCGTCCTCCTCCAGCTTTATTTCTGTCATCATTGCAACAATATTTGACAATAATCGTTTGTTTTCCATGGGAAGAAGAGGCATACACTAAACCATTGGGGCTGCTGTCTCCAAGCCTGATATCGACTTTCTTTGTTGACTATGCCAAATGTATAAAATCACATTTTATTGGTCACACACATGGTTAGCAGATGTTAATGCGAGTGTTGCGAAATGCATGTGCTTCTAGTTCTGACTGCAGCAATATCTAACCTAACAATTCCACAACTACCTAATACACACAAATCTAAGTAAAGGGATGGAATAAGAATATGTACATATAAATATATGGATGAGAAATTACTGAGCACCCCTAATAATTAAACAAATGACACTCTATTAGGTATATTAGGCCTGAATTTGAATACCAGTAGTCATGGTCAAATCATTTGGCCTCACAATAACCCTCTATTTCCAGGCTTTGCCACCTGATGATTTGGGTGGGTGTAGTCTTCTCACACCCCTCATCCTGAGTGAACCCCCTTGATGCGCCCCTGTACACCCAAACACACACGCATTCAATCCACGCACCGGCGATGACACACCATCCCAACAACTCAGTTCGAGACCACATGAAATGGGTCAGTTGAATTCTCCTTTCTTCCTTCCATTTTTGTTTTTATTTATTTTGTCTCTTGTTTTTCGTCTTTGTGCCACAATTCCATTACATTCATGGCTTGAAGCCTTTCTCTCATCCTCACTTTTCCTCTGAGTCTTTCCATTAGAGGCCTGACAGACCAGGCCAAAAATAGTCTGAAAACAGTCAGTGGATGACCATCTGCAATCCCTGCGTGTCAGCCTTTATGCGTGAGACTGTGGCCCTGATATTGACCCTGATGCTGACTCTGAGCTGCGGCTTGCCCTGTGTAGTTCCTGCAGTCTGATTTGATGACAATCCTAGGCCACCATACTACTGTCAAACTGAACTGCTGTTTGTGTTGTTCCTCCAGGCTGGGTTGCTGGGCTGTGAGGCGGTGCTGTCCAGCATGGCCCTGATGCAGGCCAACAACATGTCTGGGGGACAAAAGAAGATGTCACAGCACGACCAGGGCCAGAGGGACATCAACAACCCTGAGAGCCACCAGCAGCAGTCTCACCAATCACACCACAACAATCACCAGTCCCACCACAGCCACATGGTCCTGCCCTTGGGAGTGAGCTGCCCACCCCTGGTGAGAAATAGACACATGCTGAAAGTACATTTTTCATGTGTTCAACCACAAACTGTCATAAACAAATCTCACAAATACTGTATCAGACACTGCAAGCTCCCAGATACTATCCAATCACAGCCACATTTTCATCATCCCACCCTTGGTTAGCCACAATTGGCTTAAAAATCCAAATATAACACAATATCTGGCGATTAATTTCCAGCAACATTGCATGTCTGTGTATGCGCGCGTTGTATAGCCAGTTAGCAATGCTTATGATAACCGTCTTGTGGGTAGATAGAAATGTTTTCTCAATTAAATGTTAACTGCGAAGTAGGCCTACCTGACAATATTATACTGATTATTTGTATCAATTGGTGGGCATTTGTTTTGCAAACTCGCATGTGCAGTACAGACACATTGCTACCAAAACGCATTCCCCTCTCACTAAGTACGCACTTGAAGTAAAGGGGGAATTACACCAAAAAATCTAAATGTTATTTTTTTTTTTTCCCAGACCTAAAGAATTGTCTTCCGTTGTGATCTATGCATTGCCATGGACTCAGAACATTCAGTTTAGTTGATTCTCTATAAATAATTGTCATTTTGATAAAGATAAAAAAATAAAAAACTGAATGGAAAAAAAATAACAGAGAAAATGGAATGCAGTGAATATAAGGATGTGCATATTTGAAAGCTATTTGACTCTTTACATTGCGGGGTTAATCTGGCAATTCATCTGAAATTATATTAATGTAATTATAGTAAATCTATCAACAACAACAAAAAAAGAACACACGTCTAAGCAGTAGCTTTATTTTGGCTGGTACGTTAGAAACATATGAATTATCAACCGTCTCTCCTCTCGATAGTTTATTAGAAAGGATGGACACTCGTGTCACGCACCCAGGCTGCTGGATGAGAAAGATATGCAGGCCAGCCAGAATACACAACCGACAAAAAAGAAGCACAGAAAATCAGCCACACCCAACAAGCTGAGAGAGAAAGTGGAGGTAAGTTGTGTTTATGTGAGAGTGGGGGAAATGGAATTTACAACGATGGATACAATTGCAGGACAGAAGTGTGTGCGTGTGCTGTAGCGTTACACTAATTGTGTGTGTATATAATATGACAAGTTGTAATATTTTGAAAACTCATTGTGTTTCTCAGCAGGTGGAGATGGATATTAACGGTGATGATCACAATTCACAAGTACAGAAGAACTTTATCTGTGAGCACTGCTATGGAGCATTCCGAAGTAGCTACCACCTGAAGCGGCACATTCTCACTCATACAGGTTTGTTTCCCCTTCCTTGCTCAGGAATACTCATAAAATGTGTTAAATTATAACACTAGTCATAGAAAAGTAGAGAAACATGCACGACTCACAATTAAAAGCACATGTTTTATTTTTCCTTTAAAAAAAAAAAATGAAGGATCCAGCTATGGTGGTAATTCCTGTCATTTCTGACAACTACAGTACTGCTTGTCCATGTACTAGCTAACAGCAACAAGCCCAGACGAGTTAGCTAAACGTTGTCAGCATCCCGCAGGGATCCGCTTAGTGGTTGCATAGTAACGGCGTCACCAGCCCGACCAGTCGTGAAACTGAGCTGCTCTGGCCCGGGGTTCCCTCGACCCAGCTCGAATTTGGCCCTAATTTTAAGTGCTAGTGGAAACAGTAAAACTATTTATCTTTAATTTTGCAATCTGTGGATACTATGTGATTAGAAAGGTTCAGAATTGATGTGAATCATCACAGTGCAGTTGAAACAAATATATGGCACATGGAAATCACAAGAGGGTGCTTTAGGGAGATGGGTGGGCTGAGAACCGCTAAGGGGTGGTTTTTAAAAGCCCACGATCTATAATAGTTATGACTGAAAAAACTATATACACTCAGTGACCAGTTTATTAGGTACACCCATCTAGTACCGGGTCGGACCACCCTTTGCCTCCAGGAAAGCCTGAATTCTTTGGGGCATGGAAACTTTGCTTAATTGGTATCAAGGGACCGAACGTGTGCCAGGAAAACAGTCCCCACACAATTACACCACCAGCCTGTACCGTAGACACTAGAGGTCGACCGATGATGATTTTTCAACGCCGTTACCGATTATTGGAGGACACAAAAACCCAGATACCGATTAATTTATATATATATATATATATATATATACACACATTTTTGTAATAATGACAATTGCAACAATACTGAATGAACAATGAACACTTTTATTTTAACCTAATATAATACATATGGGCTTTTGGATGGGTGTCCTTAAGGTGATTCCACAGGTTGGTGGTATTTTTTGATTTAGCCGTTGCTGACCCCATGCTTACATCTTTATCACAAATAAGACACCTTGCTTTCCCTGGTGCCAATTCCATGTAATAGTCCCACACTGGTGCTCTGCTTTTCTCTGCCATCTGTAAAAAACACACACAGCTCTGAAGTGACAATGATACTGAAGAGTCTTCTTAGGAGACAAATACTCTCAACTGTTTGAATAAAAATAGAGTTCAAGTTACCTGTGATGAATGTTGAAAACAAAAACTGTAATTTCTATATGCAGGAAATCCTATTTTAATAATGGACATGGTAAGAATTGACTACCAAAGTGCGAGTCATAATTCCCATGACACCTTCTAGCAAAATTCATTCAAAATTCATTCATTCATTTATTCCATAGGATATTTTTTAGATTCACTTCAAATAAGGTCTGTGTGTCGTGTCGGCTCACACCACCTTGACAATTTTATAACTGTAGATATCCATAGGACAAGGTAACTCTGATCAATATTGGCTAAATATATGCAAAGATACATTTTTTTGTAGAGTGGATTTATGAAGATATTTTGACAAACGTTACCTTAGCCTAGTGAGATTTACACGGGTTTCAAAACGGTGAGGCGGTTTAAGCCTGCACGAAACACAGACCTTATTTGAAGTAGATCAAGACATTCTCTACGGAGGACATGGATGGTAAAATAACGAAGGAACCCCTTTCAAGTTCAGCCGCAAGTTATTACAGGAATTTTAACGCATCGACTATTTCTCTCTAAACCATATACCTTTGACTATTACGAGGCTGCTGCTGCCTACCACCCCTCAGTCAGACTGCTCTATCATATATCAAATCATAGACTTAACTATAATAAACACACAGAAATACGAGCCTTAGGTCAAATCCGGAAACTATCACCTCAAACAAAACGTTTATTCCGTTCCGTATTTTATCTAACGGGTGTCATCCATGAGTCTAAATATTCCTGTTACATTGCACAACCTTCAATGTTATGTCATAATTACATAAAATTCTGGCAAATTAGTTCGCAAAGAGCCAGACGGCCCAAACTGTTGCATATACCCTGACTCTGCGTGCAATGAACGCAAGAGAAGTGACACAATTTCACCTGGTTAATATTGCCTGCTAACCTGGATTTCTTTTAGCTAAATATGCAGGTTTAAAAATATATACTTGTGTATTGATTTTAAGAAAGGCATTAATGTTTATGGTTAAGTACACATTGGAGCAACGACAGTCGTTGATTGATTGTTTTTATAAGATAAGTTTAATGCTAACTAGCAACTTACCTTGGCTTACTGCATTCGCGTAACAGGCAGGCTCCTTGTGAGGCAGGTGGTTAGAACGTTGGACTAGTTAACTGTAAGGTTGCAAGATTGGATTCCCCGAGATGACAAGGTAAAGATCTGTCGTTCTGCCTCGTTCCTAGGCAGTCATTGAAAATAAGAATGTGTTCTTAACTGACTTGCCTAGTTAAATAAAGATTAAATATAGGTGTAAAAATAAAACATCGGCAAAATCTGCGCTTGCTATGAAAACTTGAAATCGGCCCTAAATAATCGGCCATTCCGATTAATCGGTCGACCTCTAGTAGACACCAGCATGGATTTGCCATGGTCTCATGCTGCCATCAGCATGAAGCAACAGAAACTGGTATTTGTCAGGCGAGGCAATGTTTTTCCACTCTTCAACTGTCCAGTGTTGGTGATTGCATGCTCACTAGAGCTGCTTTTTGTTTTTAGCTGATAGGAGTGGAACCCGGTGTGGTAGTCTGCTGCATTCGCTCATCCGTAACAAGGACTGATGAGTTCCGAGATGCTGTTCTGCACCCCACTGTTGTACTGCTCTGTTATTTGTCTGTGGCCCGCATGTTAGCTTGTACGATTCTTGCCATTCCCCTTCGACCTCTCATCAACAAGCTGTTTCTGCCCACAGGACTGCTGCTGACTGGATGTTTTGTCGCACCATTTTTTGGCAAACCCTAGACACTGTCGTGTGTGAACCTCAGGAGGCTGGCCGTCTCTGAGATACTGGAACCGTCGCGCCTGGCACAGACGATCATATCACGCTCAAAGTCGCTTGGGTCACTCGTTTTGCCCATTCTTACGTTCAATCGAACAGTAGATGAATGCCTCGATGTCTGTCTGATGGCTTTATATAGAAAGCCACGACCACGTGACTCACTGTCTGTAGGAGTGAACCATTTTTGTGAACAGGGTGTAACTAATAAACTAGCCACTGAGTGTATACTGGATGTGTTTAAGTACTATTTATCCAGATGTAATAATGTATATCAAATAACTATATATATTTTGCTATGTAACTACTGTGTAAAAAAAGGTGCTGTGTGTAGAATGTAACAAAAAATTAAAAGCTATGATAAAAGAAATGGGGGGGGGGGTGTGTAAGCCCCCCCCACCCCCAAAAGGTACAAATCCATCAAATGCAATCTATAGCATTAAGTTTTGAACAGTGTTTTTGTGTTGTTTAGGGGAGAAGCCGTTTGCGTGTGACGTGTGTGACATGCGGTTTATTCAGCGATACCACCTGGACAGACACAAGAGAGTTCACAGTGGAGAGAAGCCCTACCAGTGTGATCGCTGCAATCAGGTAAGCGAGATCTACACTGAACAAAAATATAAATGCAACATGCAACCATTTCAAAGATTTGACTGATTTCATATAAAAACATCAGTCAATTTTAAATAATTGAATTAGGCCCTAATCTATTGATTTCACATGACTGGGAATACAGAGATGTATTGGTTGGTCACAGATACCTTTAAAAAAAAAAAGGTAGGGCCGTGGACCAGAACCAGTCCGTATCTGGTGTGACCTCCATTTGCCTCATGCAGCACGACACATCTCCTTCACATAGAGTTGATCAGGTGGATGAATGGCAGGACTATGGGCCTCAGGATCCCGTCAAGGTATCTCAGTGCATTCAAATTGCCATCGATAAAATGCAATTGTGTTCATTGTCTGTAGCTTATGCCTGCCCATACCATAACCCCATCGCCACCGTGGGGTACTCTGTTCACAACGTTGACATCAAATTTGAAATGTTAAAAATGTAATCAGCAAACCACTCGCCCACAAGAAGCCATACACGTTGTCTGCCATCTGCCCGGTACAGTTGAAACTGGGACTAATCCGTGAAGAGCACACTTCTCCAACGTGCAGGTGGCCATTGAGTCAGGTCTGCGTTGTGAGGCTGTTTGGACATACTGCCAAATTCTCTAAAATGACACTGGAGGCAGCTTATGGTAGAGAAATTAACTTTGTCAGCTCTGGTGGACATTCCTGCAGCCAGCATGCCAATTGCACGCTCCCTCAACTTGAGACATCTGTGGCATTATGTTGTGTACATTTTAGTGACCTTTTGTTCCCAGCACAAAGTGCACCTGTGTAATGATCGTGCTGTTTCATCAGCTTCTTGATATGCATTGTCAGGTGAATGGTTTATCTTGGCAACAGAGAAATGCTCACTAACAGGGATATAATCAAATTTGTGCACGTCATTTGAGAGAAATACCATTTTTGTTCGTATCGAACAAATCTTATGGGATTTATACATGCACACACCTGGGGCACTCTCAGCAAGGCACAACTTTGTGGAACGTTCAGATAGAAATATGTTATGAAGAATATGGAATCATGTCGGCTCTATTCATGACATTTCTATCTGCAACATTTGCCTACTGAACATGGTCCAGGGTTTGGGGTCAATACGTACATTACACTGACTCTCATCATTTGTGGTTACTTGTATGCTTTCCCTCTGCCCCGGTTCCAGAGTTTCTCACGGACGGACCGTCTGCTACGTCATCGCCGTCTGTGTGGGGCGGGAAGGAGCATTCCCAAGGAGGAGAACCAGTCATTCTCCTGCGAGGGCAGAGGAGGAGCCTACTCCCAGGATGCACCTGGGCACACCGCTGCCTGGAGCCCCCTACAGCAGCAGAGCAGCCGTCTGGCTGTCTGACCTTTAAACGCTGACCCTCTCACAGACAGCAGTGCTGCATCCTCCCTCAGCCCAGATAAACCTGGCTAAGACAAAGACACCAAACCTTAAGTTGTTCTCACCAACTAGCTCATATCCTGTTGATGGGATAGTGGATTATTTTCTACTTTTGTAATAACTTTTTAAATAAATGTTGTATTGTTACGTACATGGTACTTAACAGAAGGGGAAGACGAGACCCTCGGGTGGGGTGGGAGGAGTTTGGGCAAGCTGTCATATTGCTACGGCAATAATGAATTCATTAACTGACATGTTTTAGCCTCAAAAGTGTTTTTTTTTTTGACTGGAGACTTAAGCTCTTTCCAGACAGTAAGAGAAAATTCAGAGTGGAGTTCGGCGAAATCGAGCAGATTCCTATTATCTCCGCTAGGCAGCTTTCACGTGCACTGCTGACCACTCCGCCTGGATAGAATTTGCCCCGCCCCCACCCCCCCACCTAGCTCCATTGAATGGGAAACTCCACCGCCACTTCCTGCCTGGAAAGCCCTTTAATGTGAGGTTGGTCTGGTCATACCAATATGAACAACTGCCTTTGCTTCTTCTTTTATTTTATTTTACCATTTGATTGTATGTGTACGCTTACCATTGGACAATACTGATCAGTAACCTAGGACACTCTTCCTGATCCGCTAGCATCCTCAGTGGCCAAGCACATCATACTATGGATATTATTAAGTATTTGAAGGAAAATGTTGAACACACAAATCCTTGTGGCCTTGAACCACTCAGATTCATTCAAGTTGGTTCTGTTACTACTACTAGCTTAACAGTTCCTGGTTTGACTTGTTAGTGAATGGCCGTAGCCTAATAGACCTGTGTAACTAGCTGACCCTACCTTGATATTGAGATCATTGGGTAGTTGACACATTTCTTGTTCTCCAGTGTTAGTGTCATTTACATACATCCAGTTCTTGTTATGTTTGACTCAATTCTGTCTAAAGATATCTAACTTTCTAATTTGCTACACTGGTCAGATGTTTAACTCTAGAACCTCGCATAGCTACCGTTTTGGGGATAGTGACCATGGAAATGAAATTACTCATGTCCATTCTAGTATTCTAAGTGATCTCGTGTTTTTTTTGTTGTTGTGAATAATCAGGTGTCTTATCTCAAAGGACATCTGTGCATGTAAGCCTATTCTATATTCATTCAGACTCCATGAAGAGTATCAATAGGTAATTTTTTGTCTTTCGTTGTTATCAAATGTCCTGAGTATGTCGATCCATCTTGTTATATTTCTGGTGTTATTTTATAGAAGAGGTAATCTCATGAAGCAGGACGGTTGACCTGCTCTGACCCAGTTTGTGAACAAATGCTTCCTCTATAATATCATACCATGTTGATGTTTCTACAGTGAGCTCAGTGTTGTGACAGTTTTTGTTGTTTTCGCTCTGTACTCCAGCAAGTTGGATTGGAATGATACGAGGTGAAAGTGCAGACTGTCAGCTTTAGTTTCATCCAAATCAGGTGAGCCGTTAAATAATTACAGCATTTTCTGGTCATAGTCTCCCTGTTTTAGGGGTTCCAAAGTATTGGGACAAATTCACTTATACAGTATGTGTATTAAAGTTAAGTATTTGGTCCAATATTCATAGCATGTAATGACTGCATCAAGCTTGTGACTACACATTTCTTGGATGCATTTGCTGTTTGTTTTGATTGTTTCAGATTATTTTGTAATAGAAATGAGTGGTAAATAACTGTCATTTTGGAGTCAGTTATTGTAAATAAGAAAATAATGTTTCGAAACACCTACATTGATGTGGATGCTACCATGATTACAGATAATCCTGAATGAATCGTGAATAATGATGAGTGAGAAAGTTCGAGGCACAATCTAAAATGACACTACATTATTTACCATTAATTTCTATTTTGCACAAAATAATCTGAAACACAAGTTTGTAGAGTGACAAGTTTAACGTAGTCATTGCGTGTTAGGAATATGGGACCAAACACTAAACTTTTTACTACTTTTAATACACAAGGGAATTTGTCCCAATACTTTTGGCCCCCTAAAATGGGGAGACTATTTACAAAAAGTGTTGTAATTTCAAAATGGTTCACCCGATATTGATGAAAAAACCCTCAAATAAAGCTGATAGCCTAGTCTGCACTTTAACCTTATAGTCATTGTATAATTTCAAATCCAATGTGCTGGAGTAAAGAGCGAAAACAACAAATGTCACTCCCAATAATTTGAGCTCACTTTATTCACCTCTAGCATCTAAAGTGAAGATGACCATTTCTGAAATCCAAATCGACCCCTACAATCTCCCTACAACTCCTGTAGATCTGAGAGAAATTCTAATATGGTATTATGGTAATACCATCTTGTCTAATCCTCTCAGATCTACAGGAAATGGCTAAACAGTAGGTGCTAGGGGTCGGTTTAGAGTTCAGTATATTTCCACTCAGTGGATATCCATGGTAACAGAAGTTCCACTGGGGAGGTTTTTTCTCTCACATTTTTATTGGAGCATCTCCGGTTCCATTATGGGAGCCAGGTCCCACATCAGTTTGTACTGGCTTGCCAACTCCTGTGGTCATTGCCATACCAATGACCATAGGAGTTGGCAATACAGCACAAACAGATCTGGGACCAAGCTATCATTGACATTCTATATCTGTAAACACTGGATTGAGGAAGCCCAAAATATAGTAAATACAACTGTTATCTGTATAGACCGAGAATCTTTTCTAGAGAGGACAAGTAGTTACTATTGCATCACGGTCAGATTGTAAGTCGTGTCAAAGGAGTTAGTGGCCCTTTACAAAGACTAAAGCCAGTTAGTTTTCTACTGCTGAATTTAAGTTAATATATATTTTAAAATTCAATTAGGAGTAGAGGCAGAACTGCCACTAGTGCCTGTCTACTGTAGCAGTCATAATTAACTTTTTATTACTAGTAGTTGTGCATGCATCTGTGATTGTCAAAATGAAGGGATATTGTATAAATGTTTTTAGTACAAATTGTTTAAAAATAAAATTAGTTTTTTAAAAGTAAAATAACTTCGTCATTATCACAATCCTAGTAAAGTTGTGATAAAATAAAGTTGACTCTGTAACATTGTAGTGAATGGAAAAACTAGGGCCTCAAGCTTTAATAAACGTGTTTCTCTTTTTAAACATTTGGTACTGTCAATGCTTTCTCAAATGATTTAGAGAATTGTAGTTTCACCCATCTTGCCATACTGGTTCACCTGAATTGGACTCCAAATCATATCTGGACAACGATATTGCATAGCTGTGACCGTGAGACGCCACTAGAGGAGGCTCTATCCACAGCCATTATGTCTGATTGCAACCCAACAGCAGTCAGGTTTTGATCCTTTAGGCAAACCTGATCTAGTTGAGAAAGGGGGAATACCTAGTCAGTTGTACAACTGAATGCATCTTCTGCATTTAACCCAACCCCTCTGAATGAGGGAGGTGCAGGGGGCTGCCATAATCGACTTCCACGTCTTCTGTGCCCGGGAAACAGTGGGTTAACTGCCTTGCTCGGGCAGAACGACAGATGTTTTTTACCTTGTCTGCTCGGGGATTCGATCCTGCAACCTTCCGGTTACTGACCCAATGCTCTAACCACTAGGCTACATAGTGGGGCTGTCCCTTCTATCCCTTTCCCCCTCTCTTGTTTTGGGCCATCCCTTCCTCTCCAAACCTCTCTCCCCTTTGTATTGGAGCTATCCTCCCTCTAATTGACCAGGCGTTGTAATTAAACCTCCAGGAAGATGAGCTGGATTAGATCAGCCTACACTGGAGACTGCAGGCCAGGGAGCGTGTGCTCTGCCCCTGGGGAGACATCGGCTCCCTCTCCACCCCTGATTTACAGTCCCCACAGGCCAGAGCACTTAACACTGTACTGCCTTAAGTGAGGTGAGAGAGGGGGTGATACCACTCCATAATCTCAGAAAGTGTTGAAATCATTCTACAGACAGCACTATGGGGTCTGGTCAAAAGTAGTGCACTATGTTGGAAATAGGGCGCCGTTTGGGACGCAGAGACTGAGGCCTGCTTTGTTATCCGTTATCACCCAGTCAGCAAGACGAGTGAGGCGTGGCTGACCTGTCAGAGGCCCCTCTTCTACTGCTACTCTGTTAGGGCCCTACACACTAAGGATAGTCCGAAGACAAATGAACAATTATAACCAAATGTAAATCTGTCAATATCTCTATTATTTTAAGAGGTTTTCAGGTTACAAAAATATCTGTGGTTATTTTGTATTTTTCCAGGGTTCGGTCTCTTTACTTACCCCTGTTTGGTTCCTGTCTATGGTCAAATACCTCTCTCTCTCTCTCACACACACACACACAATATGATTGAAACCCTCTGTCCCAACAATATCTCCCTCTCCCCAAGGTGCACGACCCAAGAGCCTTTCCTCCTCTCTCCTCATTTCATGTTTGATTAATAAATGGTACAGCCACTCTGTGTGGATGCCGTGGAAGTGTGTGTGTGTGCGCGCGCCCTCCCTGCTATTCATCATGACAGCCCACCTCTGTGTTAATTAGCTCTGGTATTTAAGCCAGCATACAGACAGAGCGAGGTGTACCTTTTAAACGTGTGTGCACACTTCATTAAATATTCACGTGCTTGTTACTCCAAACCCCACCGCCCGTTGTACACCACCTCTACACACACAGGTACTACTACCTAGTACATACCGGCGGTGTAGCCACCCAGTTACAAAATATTAATACAGAAATGGCCTTGTCCCTTGAAACCTAGAGTTCAGGCTTAGGCACTTAAAAGTGTGTTAGATCAATTGGTTTATAAATGAGGAGCAAGTCGTAAAGCATGGTTTATATCATGATGTGCTTCTAAAGGTAAACCACAACCTTCCAAAACTTCTCAAATGACAGCCTATTAGTAAACAGATACAGAAACACTTCCATTACCAGGAGGCATGTTCCATAAATTCTGAAATCCCAACAGCGCTGCATAAAGAAATTGTGAAAACAATCTTTTTTTTTCATGAACACCAAAATAATATTATATTCTGAAATACTGAATGCAATTATTCTGAAATTAATTATATATGAGAGTCTGAATCCTTATACAGAGTATAACACAGAGACCCATAAAAGAGCTGTTCAGAGGACCCAAGACATCAGTGAGCATGAAGTACTCTCTTGGGACAGGAAAGCAAGAATGGACCCTTAAAATGGCAGCCATCTTATGACTTACTGCATAAGGGTGATAGACAAAATGGCTTCCAAATAGTTGTATTCATTTGGTTTAATGGGTAAATGCAGAGATGGGCAATAATCCTGTAAAATATGTATTTCAATTAGTTTGGAATATTTTGTCATTTGTATTTCACTGCTGGCCTGAATCCAATGGTTTTTTGTAACAAGACACATTTGTGTGCCATTTTTTTAAAGTATTTTTTTTTTTACAGCAGTTCACAATTTGTTGCCCCCTTTCACCCTGCATTGCTATCAGACTTTTGATGGCACTATGGTGTGATGAGAGCGTCAGCAAAATTACCAAAATGTAACAAGACTTCGATCACAGGAGGTTGGTGTCACCTTAATGGGGGGAGAACAGGCTCGTGGTAATGGCTGGAGCGGAGTTAGTGGAATGGTATCAAATACATCAAACACGTGGGTTCCATGTGTCTGATGCCATTGCATTCGCTCCTTTCCAGACATTATTATGAGCCGTCCTCCCCTCAGCAGCCTCCACTGTTTTAGATGCATCTTTTGCCTATTAAAAACAGATAGAAAGCAGCTCTATTTTGCACAGGCAATCACTTGATACATTTTTTTTTAAACATACTAAAAAGTCCCCTGGCTGTGATACTATAGAATTTATTTTATATGGGACGATAAGCAAAAGCTGAAGAAAAAAAAGTTCCAATTTACAGTTCGTTTACCACCAGATAAGCTGCTTTTTGACATTTTTGTAACACTCAAGATTAATTAGCTGAAGCATATTATTCCCATTCCTCAACACTCCTGTCCCATCTGATCAAGTCTGGAAGAGAAGTTGTCACCATCAGAGCATATGATGAGTGACTAGGGATTTGAACGATGAAACAGTCACGCGATTGGCCTACTTACATGTTTATCACACCAAATCATGCATATTCATGTGTTAACCCATGAGACTCACAGACTAGAACAAAGTTTCATGTTTTCCCCTTCTGTCCACCCCCATGCTGAGAGAGCGGAGATCTGGTGTTGTATTGGTTCAATAGTCATTCACATTCCCTGCATAGGATTGACACCACTTCCAGGCCGGCGCCCAGTCCAGCCCTCCTTTCTTTCCAAACCAAGACAACATGGGTGGGTGCCTCAGTGAGTGGTTTGCCACCCCAGCCCTCTGCAGACAGGAGGAGGCTGAAGAGAGTCATAGGCGTTTAGCTGGGACAGACAGCTACATTAACCCACTGTGGCCCCACGCCACCACCACCCCATTAATCTGCAGCTCGTTGGGACCCGTCAAGGCCGGCGAGGCGGGGCTGGTCCCTCTTCAGGGAATATCGAGCCAAGACATCATGGGTGGGCGTCACTGCCACCCAGTCAGCATGCTATAGTCTGCACTACTAGTCTCTATTTACGTAAGTCACTCTGAGATCTCCAAAAAGTCTCTCAAGGGCCCAACTCAGAGTTGAGATAAGCAGGCAATACTCAGACTTGTGTGTAAATCATTCATTTGGAGACGTGGGCAAAAATGTCATCACCGGCTCTCAAGTCAGGATACAGCCCTAAACCTGTTAGCTACAGTGCAGTATGTCACAAGTCAGGAAGACTAGTTAAATACATATTGTTCTGGTCTAAAAAGTCATTTCACATATTTTGCTGGTATAAAAAAAATCCCTTCACATATTTTGCTTGTCTAAAGAGGCCCTTCACATATTTAGTCACTCTGAGTTCACCAAGGGCCTCTCTAAATATGTTACAGCAACAGTATGTCAGGAGTCAGGACCAAGAAGTAGGTTAGATAAAGTTTAAAAATATATATATATATATAGTACAGGTCATAGATATGCTGCACATGAAATACGAGTCTCCTTAATCTGTGCTCACCATAGAGGAGAATTTTAACAAGGCTTCTTCTAGGCTCAACTTCTAGGCTCAGCTGTAGCAGTGTGACTTCTGGGGTCCAAATCCCAAAAGACACCCTATTCCCTATTTAGTGCACTACCTTTGACCAGGCTCTATATATGGAATAGAGGGCCATTTGAGACACAAGCCCTGGTATGAGAGACTGTCTGATCACTTGACTGCTCTGCTCTGACACGCTGAAGTCATGCGGAGGATTTATTGAAGCAATATTCCAGCCCTGTTTGTAATCAACCTGTATGACATACTTAGTCATTTCTGAAATCGATGCGCATGGAGATATGATACAATCATGGCATATTAACCCAACGAGGCGGATGGGAGCGATCAAAAACAGAGCATTAAAAAGGTTTAGCGCTTTACCTTACACATTGTGGCAACATATCTTTTTTTTAATGCTCACTTGATAACTATTATACGCTTTTGATATGATTAGGCTGTCTTGTCATAATCAGAGATGGGCAGTATTTCTGTTACATGTATTTGAAATACGTATTTCAATTACTTTTGAGTCATTTTTATTTCACCGGCCTGAAATACAATCCAATTTCATTTGTATCAAGATACTTTTTCGAGACCTGTATTTAAAACAAATGTGTAGCAGCTCACCCTGCATTGAAATCAGAAGTCTGATGGCACTATGGTGGGATGAGTGTCAAAAATGTAAATGTAAAATAATGTCAAACTGAACACTTGCAAGTATGCTGGGTATTATTCTAATGAACTCTGCCTGCGAAACAAGGCCAATAATAACACCCAGTGTGCTTTGCAATTGTTCATTTTTACATTTTGGTCGTTTAGAAGACACTCTTATCCATATCGACCTACAGTCAGTGCATTCAACTAAGGTCGATCAAAAAAACAAACATCACAGTCTTAGCAATAATAATAAATAAAAAATTGTTACCATTACTGAGAATGTTGTTGTAGTTAAGGCGTCTACTTTTATATATTTTGAATGAAAATAGAAACAATATATTTTATGTAGATACAATACTTTGCTTGCAAAAGCCAAAATGTCAGTCATGAGTACACAGAAGCGAGGAGCTATGCTGTTTAGGTGCAGAACCGGTTCTCTCTCTTTTAACACAGCACAGCAACAGTGAGTCTGCGTCTGCCATGTACTAACCTCGAGCTAAGCAAGTTCATATCCCGGTCTCTCTCTCTCAAGGAATTATGCAATTACATTGCAGTTGTCCAGGTCTTCTTTCTCTCTCACGCTCTCTCTCGCTCTCTATTTTCCAGCAATTTTCCACTTGAGCAGACCAACCTAACCTGTAAGTGTCAGGTGAAGGAGTGAGGAGGGATCTGATATCAGGTGAATGATGCATGAATCCCTGGGGTTTGATAGACAGGGGCGGCCTTACCATTTACCCTTAGAGATATTCACGGGTCACTGCCGGTACAAAAGTGCACTCTGGGCTCATATTCATAAATTAGAATAACTTTATTTATTATTAATATTATAAAGTGTCTCAGAGTAGTGAGTGCTGATCCAGGATCAGTTTTGTCTTTTGGATCATAATGAATTAGATGAAGCCACTGGTTCTGGACCCCGTTTTGGCTTGGTGCGAGATCTGGCGACGTGCCCTTGGGCGGGGCACTTGACCCTGGTTGCTCCTGTGGGTCGCTCTGGACGGGAGACGATTAGATAACTGAATGTAATGTAAATGTTGAGTGGTTTCACTGCAGGTAGATTGTATGTTTTTTAAAAAAAAAAAAATTTAAGATACAAAAAAAAGATTAGAGTCTGAGAGATGGGTGGGACCTGATCCTAGATCAGCACTGCTACTGTGAGGTGCTTTATGAATACAGGCCATGGGTTCCTTTGGACCTCCATGGGATAGAATGAAGGCATAGGAACTGCAAAAGGCATAGAGGAATGGTAGGACAAAGACGGAGAGAAGACAAGCCAAGTTGGAGTCTTTTTTCCATTTACTACACCCTGGATAATGCATGTCATTAACCTATCAAGGTGCTGGAATATTTATATGACCAAGTTAGAGAAGCAAATGAAACATGATGAAGGATGGATGAATAGCTTTGTGTAAAAGCAAAAGTTATTCAATGATGGAATAAAAAGCGTTATCCTAACAAACCTCTAACTTTCCCACCGAAAGGATCAACAGCAGCTAATAAACCAGCCACGGTCCTTGTGACATAAAAAATATATATATCATTCATCAACACGGAATTAAACATTTGCATTAGTGATTTATCGTCATCTTATGTCTGGCTGATGGAAACATAGCTAGGTAGTAGATAGATAATGTGTAGCGCGCAAACTGTATTTATCGCTGATAGACAGGGATTCAAAATGACTGGCATTTTGCGTCTGTTGATCAGCGATGCGATAGTGATTTAGTTTGCCACTTTAAGTCTTATTATAGGTGTTGATATATAATAAAGTGATATAATTCTGCCTCGTTGATTACAAGATGTATGGGCCGGGGATAGACGGGGTAAGATGGGTGGATGGTTGAGGAGGCAGTTACTGATCTTTATGATACCGGTCTTACTGCTGGAGAAATAAATATCTGATGAAGTCGCTACAGACAGACAGGACACACACAATTCAATGATGATGGTGGAGCAGTTGTGTGTGTGTGTGACTCGGGCTGCCTCTCATATTGACCTCTTTCTCCGTGTGACTCTTTCTAGTAGGAGTGGGTCTCTCCTATTATCAGTCTTTCTCTCTGCGACTCTCTACTAGTAGGCTAGTGCTTGGGTCTCTCCTCCCCTATGGTGACGTCAGTCCAGCAGCGTTATCCAGCAGGCAGCACCACCTCCTCCCTTCAGGGCTAAGAGTTTATGACTGAAACCTGACACCGTTTCTGTGTCCTATAAGCGACAGAGCTGTAACTCACTTCAAAGGCAGCTGGCATCGAATCACAGCACGGCCATAAATTGCCCTGTCACGCCTGGGCCAATCAGGACAAGGCACTAAATCACACGTCGCGCTGGCGGCCAATGGAAAGACGGCGGCAGTAAATCTGTCAAGCGTATGTCTGTTAACGGGGTTGTGGTGTGGTTGGGGAATCCGTGGGGAGGGAGGAAGCGAGGGGAGAAAGTGAGAGAGAGAAAGAATAGATGACAGAGGGAGGAGGGGAGGGAGAAGGGGTGGGTGAACTGAAGGCTACAGCAGTATGCCACAGAATAAAACGCTTGTTTTCTCCCTCCCATTCTTTAGCCACGCCATGTTCAAAGTCACATCCAAAACATACGGTTTAAAAAACTTAAAGAGCATAGAGAGGGCAGACAGAGGAATGTGACAAAAACAAGACTAAACACGGCCACAAAGGAGGAGAAACATATGTCGTCGTCCCCCCACCCCCGAGGGATGGTACTGGAGTTGGATAACACCAGGAAAAACACCCATAAACCTTTACTGCCACCACAGACGGCTGTATGTCTGATGTCTGCAGTGAAAATGAGTTATGAGAATTCTTTTTTCACCCTCTCTTTGCATCACTAGCCAACTCCTCCAGTCCAAACTGTAGGTTGACTGTTTCATAATAACACTCAGCCATGAAACAGCAATATCAGTGGGCAGACAAGCTGGAGGCATGAGGGCAGAAAGTGGGACTGAATGGCTGGAGGCAGACTGCCCCGGGTCTAGGGGTCAGGGGCTGTGAGCTGCACACTCTGCTCAGAGAGGCCTCTGGCTGACCAGATGTGGTCCCTCCTCCAGCTCTCTGCAGCAGTCAGCGGGTCCAAAGGAAGAGCGGTTGTCGTCTGGGTACTACAGCACAGCAAGACAGAGGCCTGGATCTGAAGGGATTTCATTATGCTTCTAAATCACAAAGAGAGAGAGAGAGTGACAGACAGGGATAAACTAGCAGCTCCTCTTCCCACATCAACAGCCTCGTGCGGAATGACATCTGAGGGTTCACATCACGTATGACACGTTTCACATGTGTTCGGACATAACATACTATTAAAACAAATTGAGAGCAGACTTTCAGTGAGGAACAAGGAAAAACATTTTGCCAAAAGTAAAACTGCTGAAGGCATAAGGAACTGCAAAAGGCATAGAGGAATGGTAGGACAAAAGACGGAGAGAAGACAAGCCAAGTTGAAGTATTTTTTCCCCCATTTACTACACCCTGGATAATGCATGTCATTAACCTATCAAGGTGCTGGAATATTTATAATGACCAAGTTAGAGAAGCAAATGAAACACGATGAAGGATGGATAAATAGCTTAGTGTAAAAGCAAAGTTATTCAATGATGGGAGGAGAAGAAGAAAAAAGCGTTATCCTAACAAACCTCTAACTTTCCCACCGAAAGGATCAACAGCAGCTAACAAACCAGCTACGGTCCTTGTGACATTAAAAAAAAAAAAAATCATACATCAACACGGAACTAAACAGTTGCACCAGTGATTTATCGTCATCTTATGGCATTGATTTGAATACAATAATTGTTTTCTCTCGCAAAAACAGACCGTGTGCTGAGTTATGGCTGAGGGGGCCGGGGCAGAGAGAAAGTGCTGTGGTCTGTGCTCTGATGGTGGTGTTGTTTTTGGCTGGCTACTCCACAGAGCAAAGCAGCAATGATTTTCTATTCTATGGGAATCCATAAACAGCCCCTGTGAGGGCCACCATGGCGACCAGAGCCATAAAGCATGTCATACTGTAGTGATGCTGTTGAGAAGAGACCAGCCCAAGACCCCTTTACTACCCCTCCTCCATCCATGCTTTCAGTCCCAGCTCCCCTCCATACACACACACACCTTTATAGCTCTCGTTCACACAGTCTCTGTGCCTATAAATTATTTTCTGATTGGTTTAAATTGAGGAAATGTTGCTCATGACTCTATTTTTCTACATTATTCTGTTGAAGGCAGACAAATAGGGGTGCAAATGTTTGGTTTGTGTGACGCGTCAGTCTATCCTATGATAAAAAAACAACGTCTTCTGAATGATCACATTGTGGACGCTGCAGTAGCAGCGGAGTGGATGTTTGAGCGTTGGTGTATACCAGTGATCGAGGAAGAGGAAGTGTGGGTAATGAAACAGTTATGGGCTTTGACCTACGGACCCACTGTCAGGCCTCTAGTCAGATCCTCTATTGTGTTGCTAGCAAGTCCACCACTCTTTACTGTGTTGAAGTGGATACAGAGATGCCATGACTGACAGGTGTGTTACCATCACCGGTACCATGCCATTTCGCCACTTCCAATATCAAACCAGTTCGCTGATACTGAAGCTCAACCTATAGCACATGTCCCAGTCAGTGTGTGGTTTCACAGGAGGGAAATCAGGAGGTGTGAAGGTTAAAGAGGACAAGGTTAGAGACAGCAGCAGATCTAGACAGCAGCACTGCCGTAGGTGCTTCGATTCATCTCGCCGTGTCCTCACGCAGCGGAGGAGGGAGGGAAACAGCTCAAATGGATCCCGCACGCACAAAAACACACTTTGGTACTTCCTGCATTGCCATTCACGCACATAGTCGTCATCTAGATGTTATATATGTCCCAGTCACTGTGTGTGTGTCCTGCTGTCCCTTCAATTCCAACCAGATATTCCACCGGCGGGAGGGCTGGCAGCACCTTGGGGCAGTCAACGGCTATCTTTCATCAGATAATTATCTTTCATCGTAAAACGCCATAGAGGTAATTTATATTAATTATACAGGAATGAGTATAATAGTCTGAAACGCCACGGTTGACACGCTGTACAGAACACGCTGTAAAACAGCCAGGAGTGTGTGGTGGGCTCGAGCCTTGTAATTGATGGGACAAAAACAGCGGCATTGTGTCTGAGCAGGTCGAATAAGCAAACATCTTAAGAAAAAGGACAATCATGTCTAGGTCAAGGCTTATAAGCCCTCACTAGCAGGTTTCAGGCCTGTTGTTCTATGAAACACAAACTTGCTAAGAAAGGGTGCTTCGGTTTGGATTTTCATGCCCATTCCCCATTTTGACTTCTACTTTAATAAGACCGAGGGTCAGCGTTATCAAACTCCTCTGATCTGACTGGACATTAATTGAACACTCCCTTCATCTCTTTCCGCCTTCGATATCCGAGCCAAATTTCTCATTAAGGATAGAGAGAATAGAAAAGAGAAAGGAGCCCGAGGTGAACAGCAACCTCATCCATCCATTGTCCACGAGCAGTACATGCTCTCTGTCCTAGAGATGGGTCTGTACACACTGGGGTTGTAAACTTACTCACACTGCCTGTTGTACATTAAAGACACCTAGGGAAAATCTATAACGTTTAAAAAAATAGATATAAAATACTAAAGTCATTGTATTATCATACTGATCCAATACGGTTCACATTAATAAATGGTAGACCAGTTCTGAAACATGGTACACATCTCAGTTTGCATCAAACACCTTATAGAAGTCAGATTGAAAATGTGTGTAACTACACTAGGGGCAATAGGCACCAAACAGACAAACAGGGAGGGACCATCTGAACTTCTTAATATCGATTTCCATTCCGAAAAGTTAAACATTTTCATTTGCGTGCCCTTATAAATACAACCCAGCAGTGCTGGAGGAATGCAGACACTAAAAGAACATGATATAGTGCCTGATTCCTCACTCATTTCTCTGGAGGGCATCTTTCAATTGATTTAAAATTAATGTGGTGGTGGTGATGGCTCTACAAAAAAAAAAAGATGAATTGCATGCTTCAATTCATCTCTCTACTGCTCAATTTGGATTGAATGTGTAGTGAGATTACCATGGGAAATCAAGGTAACTCAAGGTAAAAACATGTAAGACATGATTCATCAGCACCTAAACACATAACGTTAACTGAAAGTGTCTCAATAAAGACGCACTTAGTTACATCAAAATAATTTACCTCAGGAATGGGTTTTGATGCATCAACCAGGAGATGGAGCCCTTGCTTTAGTTGTGAGACTCTCTGTTTGGCCAGCCAAGTTCTCTGGAAATACATTGTCTGACATAGGAATGTTGCCACTGAGACAGTACATGATTCAAGTGGACTGAAATTCCACGTAATCTACAGGGCATTATAAACTGGGGGGTTCGAGCCTTGAATGCTGATTGGCTGACAGCCATGGTGTGTGTGATATATATTATATATATATATATGAGAGAGAGTAATGGAGCATAGTCTACCAGAGCTTTCATTTATAAAACCTTACATTAACATATTTCAATGTGTGACAAGCTCAATAGGGCGACCAAGAACATAACCAACCACAAAATATCATAATAGTCGAAGCATCAGTGTCTAGAAACGTTTTTTATTCAAAAGATTTAAATGACCGAGTTCATAAAGTATTTCCGAAGAGCACATAGTGACTAACAACGATGTTGCCTGATCGGACCATATGTCTGGACCATAGAAATGACTCCTTTCAAATTCTATGTAATGTAATGTTATCAGAGATGAGGGGCATGAAGCGGTCAACGGAAGTGGTAAGGGACTGTGGAAGAAAACGCGAATCAAACCACTGGAATGTATGGACACGCTAGCATCCAATCTCTCTCATAGCTAGCGTTAGAACTAGATATCAGAAGAATACACCTTCACAGTAAAGACACACACGATAGAAATGATTGATTCAGACAGACAAAACTCAAGATATCCCTTGCCCTGGCAGTGTCTGATTGGCTGAGCGATCATCCGCTCATCAGTCCTGATTGGAGGAATGGTGAGTAACGAGCACAGGGGAAGAGATGGCATCACAGAGAGAGGGAGCCATGGGTAATGGCGGTACAGTGTTAGATGAGGGGAGTCGACAGGTTCTATCGTAGCAGAGACCATTTGATCTGTTCCTTGGCAGACTGCAGCACCTGTGGATGAAAAACTGGCCTCATAAAACAAATCATACCAACACAAGTAAACATACAAACAAACCTGTCTGTGTAATCAGCCATCCAGCTTTCGTTAACGACATCCAATTTATGAGGGCATGCATCTCTCCTTACAAGCACGATATGCATCTAGATACATGGGCTCCGATACAGGAACAATACGTTTACTCAAAACGATTCAGTGCGATTTGATTGTGTGTATGTGTGTGTGAGAGAGGTGTAGTGTTTGAGCTGAGGGGAGGGGGGGGGGCAATTTATGTTTTTGATCTTAAATCCTCATCACCCACTAATTGTCATATAGCAGATTCAAATGTTGATATAAATAGACATGTTACTCTGTAGAAATGAATAGAACACCATTTTGGAATTCACCCTCATCTCAAAAGCTAAATGGTTTTGACAGTTGGAACCTTACGGAGGAAGGCTGCTCTCGTCTCGAGTTCAGACCAGTGAGGCCCAACAAAACTGATCGCTGGTCTTGTTACGACATCACACCATTACCCTGTCCATGTAAACGCACTGACTGTTGAAAGCACAATTACCAAAACTATTTTGTACGGTGAACCTGGCAATCGAAAAGCCCCAATCAGCAGTTAGGATGTACAATCAGCAAGATATGAGTGTTCAAGCCTTAGCATACACAGCTCCACCAGTAAAACACAATTTTCTACAGCGCATTTGGTAACAATGACCCAGCAAATTACATTTGTTGTCCCTCAATGAATAAAGCCTATGATTTAATATTGCGAAAGCCATTTTACAAACATCTGAATGCTTAAGGTGTCACGCAGATGTTGCCAACGAATATTAGAACAGGGATAGGGTAGACTTGTTGATCAATTTCAATCGCAATTACATACAACAACAAAAAAGTTTAAATAGGCTGAAGGAGAGGACGCAGCAATTCAGTCACAATAGATTATAGGTATTTTCCCAACAAGGCAGAAAAAAATTACAAGTAAACAAACTATAGTGAACTGGCTACTCGTAATGTTTCATTCGGTTTTCTTACCGATGCATGCTTCATTTGGATCAGTTTGGACTCCCGCGGACCGTTGCACTCGTATCTTAAACTTTTAAACTGGGGACCGACGCGTATCGGGGAATCGTTACATCCCTAAAATTTTGACTTCCATATTTTTTTAATTGCACTTCAAAACGAAAGACTTTCCCTATCGAAACAAATGAATGTAATCCACCGAATGAATCTAATCCACCTTGGTTTAGAAGACCAATGGACCATTTTAAGGAAATGGAGGGAGACCATATGATTCACATAAAAATGCAATCATTAAATTGACCTCAACAAAAAGTTTAACAAAAATGCTAGATGGAGGAAGATGAGTAATGCCAGTAAAGGGAAATATGCAGGAATTAATTAATCATCTTAATTCGTTGAAGGAAAGGAGAACCAGAACCATAAAGCATGAGGAAGACAGCCAGCCATTAATCAGTAGACAGAGAGAAAGAGAGAAGGGATGGAGAGAGAGGGAAGGGATGGCAGGATGGCAGCCTGTCACAGGCCTCTTAAATGAGAACATTAATCAGGAGAGGAGCTAAGCGCAGACGCACACAGGCGTGTGCACACACAATGGAAACCACCACTGGCTACCATACCATCAGCCAATCATTTCCAAGTGTGTGATTCACATCCAAAAGGACTAAGGAAGTGTGAAAGCAACACGGTAGGATCGGAGATGGTGAAGTATGCGGATCACCACCATGTAGAGGAGAGAGGGACATCGGTAGCCTGGAAATCTAGACTCAATTCAGCTCCGTTTCAGTTCTTGTTTCACTCCACTGTCACTAAATTAGTGAAGCAAAACAAGAGAGAGGTGAAGTGTAGCGTGATTCAGTCTGGATTCCCAAGCTAGGACATTTGGCACAGCTCTAAGGTTTTGTCCAAAATGGCACTCTATTCCCTATATAGTGCACTAACTTCGACCAGAATCCTATGGGCCCTGGTCAAAAGTAGTGGACTACATAGGGAATAGGGTGCCATTTGGGACACAGCCTAAGTCTCAGGAGAGTGGAAAGTCAATAATGCAATGGAGCATATTCCACACTGAGCAGTGTAGTATGTTGAGATGAACGAGGTAATTAGGGCTGTTTTTCTCACCTGGGTGACAGTCTGCTCTGAGTAAGGCACATCTTCCCCCTGTAGGAGAGAACACATAGTGGCCTTCAGGGCATAACAATAACATTTTGGTCCACCAGCCAAAACGCCAGTCTTTTAACCAAAATATCACAGAGGAGACAAAAATGCCACCTGCCCCTTTAAGGGCAGGAGGTTGCCGTGGTTGCGTGACTGGAGTAATGTTTGTGCCCGTGAGATTTTATCTGACTAGTAGCCGTGTCATCTTCTCTTCAGTTGAACACTCAAAACAGTTGAAACTCAAAACAGAAAAACAACCTAGCTTGGGAACAAAACAATGTAAACAGCCAAGAAACACAAGCATAAAGTCTAACTTCAGTAAACTTTCGTTTCACCTGCGCACAACCCCCAGCCAGGCAGTGTTTCAGCGCAAGGTGTAATAGGCTATATAGGATTTGTAGTTCTTTGATATTGTACGATAAATTTACCAGCTATGATACAAAAATGGCAGAAATACTTTGAAAACAGCTACTGCAGCATTTATTTGACTATAAATGTGATCATACTTGATTTTTTATTCACTAATGCTAGTGAAATGCTCACCCTGTAGAGCTGTGACCACCCACCAACAGTGGCTGGTGAAATAGACACATTTTCCACCAATGACAAAATCTACCTGTATTTGGCAGGTTTTAGCTCCTGGTCACACAACAGCACCAATACTCAGAATACTTTCCATTAAGGTCCACTAGGTTGAGTGAATAGTACTTTCTAGGGAGAGGATGGGAGGGGAGGAGAGAGACCTTTACTTACCCTTAGAGCTACGCGGTGGACCACTTGCTGAGGATCACTCTCCAGAATCACTCTGTAGGAGACAGCAGGGAAAAGCTTGTTATCGCTCACACACTGCAAGGACAGAGGGCCACACTCAGTAGCAGTGGGTGGTTCAAATGTTTTTTAGTTTAGTTTTTTAAATCACTGGGGAAGCCAGAAATAAAGGCACATTACAACCTGTGTTGTGATAATTGCGTAACCTGTTAGTTCATATGTCTTGCCACTGTGTTTGTTGTAAAGGCAGAGACAATTAGAAGACACAGCGGCAGAATAAATTCAACCACAGCTTTGTTTCATCACAAAACCGGAGAGCAACCTGTCTGGTGGAGTCCACAAAGCATATTGCATGTAACAAACAGTTACATGACCTACAGCATGGTCAATCAAGTTAATGTTTCTGACATACCTCGCACCACTAAACAACTACTCCACAGAGAGTTACCGCAAGTCGCAAAGAAAACAGGAGCTGCCTCCACTATTCCAGCACCATTTCAACATCATCAAATCACCTATGCTTAGTCTAATACAGTGACAGCTAAAAGGCCAGGGGTACAATGTATGAATGAATGGTTGGGTCAGAATCACCATTACAATCATTGGCCAGTACAGAGAATAAAGTAAAACCACAAGTCCAAATGTCTATCTCCATCTATGGCTAATTTAGGAAAGGGCCAATTTTACCTAACTAGCTAGCTACTGGAGGACAACGCAACGAGATGCAACAATTCAGGTTTTTCTGTCAATGAAGTTTTGCTCTCGACGCGATTTGATAGGAGTGACGCCAAATCCAAACTGGCTTCCATTGACACTTTTTTGGTGCGCCAGGACCATTCACAGTTGATCTCACTGATTGGCTATTATTTACAACTTTTAAATGAAGGGACGCCAAATGTTCGCTGGCATCCCTTGCATTCAATGCTATGGGCAGCAACAACGTCATACTCTTTTGGAACAGACAGCGTCAGATAGATGCCCCACACAGAGACAGAAGCGCGCCGTTTCGTTTGCTCGGATGCTTTTGTTTTTCTCCTCTCAATTTTTGGGGGAAGCCTGGCTACGCTTGGCATCCATCAATACATACCACCGCCCACACTGGTCTTACTACCACTGATTTTACTGAAAAGTTGTATTTACCAGGACATGTTGTCATCTTACCTAGCTACCTTAAGATGAAAGCACTAACTGGAAGTCATTCTGGACAAGAGGATGGTTCAACTATTAATGTATAAGATATAGAACTCACCCTCCATCCACAATTTCATCCACAGCTAGAAAGAGACCTTCCATGTTCTCAAGTAGAGCTCTCCTCTCAACATTCTTCCTACAGAGACAGACAACAGAGAAATCATTTTCCAAGGCTTGCCTTTTGATGATCGATGACTAAATATGTGCTGTAATTAATAAGCTTTAGATCTCACCTCAACATTTGGCTAAGTGAGTCAAACAGACAGTTCAGAACAGCCATTAGCATCAACTGTTGGAGGGAAACAAAAACACACACACCAAAAAAGGTTATTTAGAGAATGGCAGAGTGCACTGAAATGAAACATACAATAAATGCATTAATTGTTTAAAATATGATGACCTCATTTTCATGTGAGCTTCCAATGACATAGAAGAAGAGATCAATGTTGCTCTTGTAGACGACTGTGAGGCCCTCTAGCAGAGCGATCTCACCTAAGTAGGCACAGAAACATGACAATGAGACAAAGAGGTAAAACACGATTCAATGACCTGTGCATGTGTTAGTGAAGTGCGAGTTGACTCATAACCCGCAGTTATATCCGCGGGGCTGGTGTGTTTAGGGTCATGAAATATTGTGTGGATGAAGGGCATGTGGGTGGAGTGTGGGTTTAAAAAATAGAAACTTTGGATTAAAAATCCATAAATGTATAATTATTGTGCAATTCATATCTAAAGGCTACATTGGAGGTTTTTCTGTAATATTTTTTTTTATCTGGTGTTAGGCCGTAAAGCTTAGGCTTACGCACTAACCGTTCACGCGCCAAATGCTTTTGGGAATTTGTGCAGAAAAAGTTAACGGCGATCAACTGAGGCAAAAAGGACCAAGTCTGAGTTTAATTCAATAAGAGAGAGTTATTGCACTTTCTCCCTGGTCCCTAAACTTCTTAAAACATTCCCGGTCCCTAAACTTCTTAAAATGTTCCCGGTCCCTAAAAATGTACCAAATCATAGTCAACTAGATAGAATGAATGCTTCAATCGTTGTATGACATTTTCTGGTGACCAAGGAGTAATTTAGTTTTCTAGGGAAACAAGTAACGACGGAAGAGATGCGTATCTAAGTATAGACAAGTTGACTAACAAATAGCAACCATTTTTATGCTTATAATTTACTACATTTTGTAGGCGATTTTTAATTTTTTTATCCTGTACCCACTGTCAATTGTCTATATTTTTGTTGTTTAGGGTCGGGTGCGGGCCTCGGATTTCCAGATGCAGATGGGTTATTAGCAATTGCATGGGCAGGTGAACAAAGCTGACCTGCACATAACTAGTCTGCGTGCGTGTGTGTATTCAAATGCATTTCTTACTGTCAGTCCTGTGTGTCTTGCTGAAGATGTTCTTCTCGAAAGCTTTCTGTTCCTTCACTGAAGGGTAGGTGCCATCATAATACTGTCAATAAAGCATTAAAATGCATTAAGAGAATGAGGGGGTCGATACCACAAATATTGTTGGTTGTTGGGTAAATCCACTTGAATGCAATCACTGTTTGACAGCACCCCTTTTGATTTGAATGAAACCTTCCATACATTATTTGCCCATTGTAGAAAATGCGGAGAACGTGACTTTTTGGACCTGAATACCAAAACAGTCAAGAGATTAAAAGGTGCATACCCTACCATACCATGAGACATCCATGTCTTGAAAAGATACGATGGTTGAGATTGATATCATTTAAAAGCTTACAAAATAGGGTTGTCAAACTGTTTTAGAATTTTGTTATTTTTTATCCTTTGTAAATGATCTAAAAACATGTAAACTCAAAAAATAAATTAAATAAATCACATTCACAAATGTTGTAGCTTAGACCCTACTTTACGTCATCTGAGGTTTTTGTGCCCGCCATCGGTTGAGGCACAACATGCTCGAATACAGGGTGGGTGTCCTAAAATAATAAAAATTTAGACTTTCAAAATGGTACCGGCGGTACATCAGAGAATGTTGACTTGAATGGGAATACCTGTTTTAAATTATACTGAAAGCTATAAAAAATGTTTTTTAAAGTCCCATACATATATAACAATCTCCCAGTAATTTATTGGGCATCACTGTGCCACACTGAAGAAGGCACAGTGATGCCAAAATGTTTTTTTTTTACCCAATGAATTACTGGGAGGTTATATATGGAGTGTGCGATTCTTCTGGTTTTTATAGCTTACAGTTTATTCACCATTAGTCAGCACCTCTACACTAAATACTTTTCGCTGGGTGTGTGCCATCTCATGCTTTTTATTAGTTTAAAATTATTCTGTCAATCCTCCATAGGAAACCTATTGAAATATAAATAATAGACATGACCATTTAAGTTGACATTGATTTAAAGAGATAGAAATATAATTCATAGAATGGACCTATGATTGAAATGACACTCACCTTGTACCCAAGAGCATGTTGTGTCTCAACTGATGGCTGGCACATCACAAAAACCTCTGATGCGATTAAGAATTAAAAAAAAAAAAAAAAAAAATTTAAACAGTTTACACATTATTAGATCATTTACATTAAAAAAGGTTAAAAATGTTTGATTTTTATTCAACAAAAAATATATTAAAAAAAATGTAAGACCCTGTTTTGTAAGGTTATAAATGATATCAGACTTTAATATTTATCTTCTCCAGTGATGGACATGGATGTCTCATGGTAGGGTGGGGTATGCAAAATGGGTCAACTTTGAACACCTCTATCTCCTGAATGTTTTGGTATTCATGTCCAACAAGTCACTTTCTGACCACTACATCCATGGGCAAAGATGTATGGAAAGTTTTGTTTAAATAAAAAGGGATGCTGTCAAAAAAGTGATTGAACACATATGGATCGACCATGTTCGTACATTTCCAATGGTAGGCTAATGCAGCTGGGTATTGCATAACGACAAAATTAGTTACATAGCAGAGCTTGCCAACCTCAGTCCTGAATTACTGAGTGTGCAGGCTTTTGTTCAAGTCCAGTATAACACACCTGATCATCAATGTCTTACTTTTGCATAAAGCCTCTCTCCATCATTATCCAGAATGAGGACTGCTTTCACAGTGTACAAAGATGGTTCCTGTTAAACAGATGTACACAGACATGAGTAGTAGTGAGGGGGAATATGGGCGTACACTTCCTCTGTGGCGAAATAAGTTACACACAGCGATACATTTAAGTCATTTAGCAGACGCTCTTATCCAGAGCGACTTACAAATCGATAGATATAAAGGAGTCCTCTATCTGTGCCATTATAACATCTGTGACAGCATGGGCAGCGCCAATGAGGCTACAACCCATAGGAATTAGTGATGTCTAGTTTGAAAACTATTATTTATTTTTGAACAACTCTTTTTACTGACTCGAGTCATATTTCGTTTTTCTGAGTGACGTGTTCATTTTAGTCGTTTGTTTGACCTGCTAGTGCTGGCTGCAATGAGTATTACAGCAGGATTAATAAACGCTCCTCCGGCTCAGCGGCTTCAGAGACGTGCTCAATTCACCAACAGTCTGTCATATGCGCGCAGGAAAATAGACATGTTTAGAACTGATATTTCATGCATGGTGCAAGAATGACTGCAATTAATTGATTATTGAATGTTAGGATGGAAACAGCTTTGTAGGACCAAAACATACACAGCCTCATGCTAAAACATCATTTTGGCCACTAGAGGCCTCGATCATTCTCTATTGGGTCCTATGGGCCTGATTTGTGTCAGTCACACTTTCGCTAACACACTTCACTCTAATAATCATAATCTCCAGTTTAGAATGCAATTAGTTTAAATCAGCTGTGTTTGCTGGGAGGGGGAGTGCGCACCACGCCGGCCTCTGAGGACTGGAGTTTCCCATCCCTGCTTTAAGGCAAAGATTATGGATATACTGACAATATCGTTGTCTCTCTTTCCAAACAATGGAGTAGTTGTCCACAAAGCAGCACAGCGGGCTGTCAAACTCCCGTTTATTCCTCTTTGGATTGGTGGAAACTACTAATTATTTTAATATAGGGTTGTTGACGTCAATGGATAGAGATGCTATGCTAACAGCCTCATGTCAGAATAGCCACCTCAATGTTTTTCATAAAGTTGTGGGATGTTACGTCCTACTTATCAGTACACTCGTAACAACCTAACCATTACAAAACTTATGTTCGAACAAATAAACCATTACATGTTTTGTTGACCAAAGTGGACACTGACCTCCAGACAAAAACTCATCGCTTTGAATGGAAGCGAAAAAAACGAAAGATGTCCCCCTGCTGGGGAAGACACATTTTTGGCCGAGTTGGGCTCTCCCTTCGCCTCTTTCGCTCTGTCTGTTACACATCATCAGTCGTTAGCTAGCTAATTAGCTAACATTAGCAACTAGTTAGCTAACTAGCTATGATAGCAGGTAAGGACACAAGAAATAAGGACATTCACTAACGGAAATATTTTACATTACTAAGCATTGTGACCAGATATAGGATTTAGCCACAGTTTATAAACTTACATACTGTACGTCTATGATTTAGCTAGCTAGCTACACACGTTACCCTGTTGTAAATGCTACATCAGCTAGTTTGCTAAAACATCCGGCGAGTTAGCTAGCTAATATCGTCCAATTTATCGACAGGCAGCAAACACATTATCTCTCGTGACGTCGGCAAAGTTACTAGACTTTAATTAGTCACATCAGGAATTAAAGAAAAAACCGTCACCAGCGTTACAGTATCCATCTTCTTCCAATAGGTCCTAGTTAGCAACCTTCTTAGCTTGTTAGCAACCTAGCTAAATATTTATGCGATCTCCCATTGGATGATATTCCGCGTCAGTCATAACACTCCGATATGACACCGCCCATTCTGTACTGAGTACCGAGTACAAAGGTCTAAGACATTTGCCAACCAGTCCAGACCATTAAGGTGCAAATACTTGAGTGAATAAACTTTGAATGTAAAGTTTCTGTTACTATAAATTATACAATTGGGTTACCTGCTCATATCATTCATTATGCAGGATTTAATTGTGACACACCTGTGGTTGGAGGAGCTGACAGTACTAATTAAGACAAAGTTAGGGAGGGACTGTGCAGTTGGGCAGTAACATTTCCAGCAAGCAGTGGTGGTGGTATACCACTAGCTTGCTCTGTGGGTATTATTATTTTTTTAAGTCAGTTAGATTTCTTTGACCAAAGGACATGAGCTTCAACTCCACCACTGCAAACCGTAGGTATTTACATTACAGCATAATACAGTATAACCTACATGGTAGGCCTACAGTAATGAAGGTAGGCCAACTGTATTCCTCCCTGGCTTCAGCACATCTGTTCCCCCCTTTGATTCCTATTGTGTGTCTGAATATAGTCAGTCATGTTATAATGGAAAAGTTTTTTTTAAAGAATCATCCCACATTAAACCATCCTAATTACCCTGGTTGTTTCTTCTGGGAAGTATCAATCTGGAAACCCATACTAGTGATGGGGTTTCCCCTCTATTCAGAATGGCATCAGTGTTTACGTGTCAACCTCCATTTTGGTTTTGAACATCAATTTCTGTCTGTTATTGCAAGGAGTGTTGTGAGTGTAATATTGTTTTGATGGGAAAGACACATTGCCATTGAAGTTCTTTGCTTTTGTCATATAATGTTTTTTTCCAAATCTAAATCTAAATGTGTATTATATATTATATAGCCTGCATTAAATGATCATATTATCTAAAAATTCACTTGCAACTGTTTTGTGGCTAACCAACACATTTTGCAATGCAGCAATGGGTTTTCACAATTCTACCACTAAAGATTTCGAAATTACCCTTAATGTCTGAGAGGAAACACAATATGCAGCCCTGACTGTACAGTCAAAAGCCTGAATGCTTCTCAGAAGAATGTTGGCATGCCACATGTTGGCATTGCTTGTACTTAGTATAGCAGTATGAGAACATTTGTTACTAACAGATTCCTCTGTTCTCATCCTTGATGCCTGTGTTTGTACAGTATAGCCTATTCTTAATATAACCATGACAATATTGACTGTTAGTACTTAACATGGTTAATTCCTAAATGTATTCATCATTTACTTCTATACAATATGGGCAAATGGGTTTTCCTTTCCATTCAATAGAGAGGAAAGAGGACCTCCCTCCATAACCAAATCAAATGTCAATGGTCACATACATGTGTTTAGCAGATGTTATTGCAGGTGTAGCAAAATACTAGATTTATAAAGTATATTGTCATGGCTCTCGTCGTAATGAGGATCGGACCAAAACGCAGTGTGGTATGTGTTCATGATTCTTTATTAACCAAAACACTTGAACAAAATAACAACGTGAAGAAGAAGAAAAACACCAGTTCTGTAAGGTGAATAAACTATACAAAAAACAACTACCCACAAAGCACAGGTGGGAAAAAAGGCTGCCTAAATATGATTCCCAATCAGAGACAACGATAGACAGCTGTCTCTGATTGAGAACCATACCTGGCCAAAACATAGAAATAAAGAAACTAGAATGCCCACCCTAGTCACACCCTGGCCTAACCAAAATAGAGAATAAAAGCCTCTCTATGGCCAGGGCGTGACATATGCAATCAACATCCCTTACCTACCAATAGAGGACCACAATGGAAACAAGTCTTTTGACTTTTTGTATATATAATACTCAGCAAATTTGGTATATGTATTTGTTGCCTGATTTAACATATTTATGTGTTTAATAATAATAAATAAAACACTTTTTGTATTGGGAGCTAAAGCAGGATTTCCCAAACTCTGTGCTGGGGCCATGGGGGCACGTTTTGGTTTTTACCCTAGCACTACAGTACACACCTGATTAAAAGAACCAAAGCTAGTTGATGAGTTGGTTATTTGAATCAGTTGTGTAATGCATGGGCAAGAAACAAAACGTACACCCATTGGGTGTCCCAAGACCAAGTTTAGGAAACCCTGAGCTAGAGGATAATATTTTTCATGTAACTGATGGAAAATCACAAGACGTGGACACTGTAAAGTCTAAAGGAAACACTTTGGCATTATGCCCCTTTCTGAAGTATGCTCAAGACACTTTTAACGGCTTAATCAATATGACTAAATTGAACAACAGCATTTACCGGTGTAACAAATAACCTCTTTATCCGGTAGTTCTATAATGTTCATCGTTACAGCAAACCTGATGCCCATGGAGATTCTGCAGAATAGTCCGAAGACGGTCTGTTGAGGTTGAGTAAAATGTTCGCCATTGACCAATTGTTACATCGGAATAACAGCAAATGAGGAACATGAACCTGCACTATCATTGCGTTCATTGCTAATGTCTCAATATGACCAATGATAAGATGTTCAGATTAACCTACTTGTGATCTTTCACAATACAGAGTATTTCACCTTTTTAAACCTCACATTTTGAAAAGTTGTTATTCTATGACTATGGCCTATTACTACTATCTTATAACAATAATAAGATTACATTTATCACCTGGACTTTTTCAATGAAGTGCAACAGGAATGTGTATTGTTGTTGCAGTGTGGTGTGTGTGTGTGTGTGTGTGTGTGTAATGCATAGAGAGAAAGAGAGAGAGAGATAGGGAAGACAGGAGGGAAGGGAGGATGTTTGGTAGAGGAAACTCTGCTGGGTGCTGATAAAAGCAGCATTGGGTGCTTATGAAGGGAGCTGCTAACTGCTGTGGTTTTTGCCATGAGATGGGGAGAAGGGAGCAGCCCATGCTATCGCATTGTCCCTCCATCCTCCCTGCCTTGCACAGTCCGTTGCACAATGCTGGACTAACACACTGGGCGTTGTCCACTGTCTACCGTCACCACAAAGTTGCATTTGTCATGCAATGTGAAAACACATCGATATTAACTTAGGAATGGGAATGGGTTATATTTTGAACAACATCATCATATAGAGAGATAGGGGATGCTTGATGAAGCATACAAAACACGTTTTCCTTTCCATGTCTGTTTGTTATTGTCTCTGAGCATTATCTATTGGCAATGCTTGTGGTGATAATTACACTGAACAAAAATATGAATGCAACATGTAAAGTGTTGATCCCATGTTACATGAGCTGAAATAAAAGATCCCAGAAATGTTCCATATGCACAAAAAGCTTTCTCAAATGTTTCTCAAATTTGTATTTCATCCCTGATAGTGAGCATTTCTCCTTTGCCAAGATAATCCATGCACCTGACAGGTGTGTCATATCAAGAACCTGATTAATAAACAGCATGATCATTACACAGGTGTACCTTGTGCTGGGGACAATAAAAGGCCACTCTAAAATGTGCAGTTTTGTCTCACAACACAAAGCCAGAGATGTCTCAAGTTTTGAGGGATTGTGCAATTGGCATGCTGACTGCAGGAATGTCCGACAGAGCTGTTACCAGAGAATTGAATGTTGATTTCTCTACCATAAGCCACCTCCAACATCGTTTTAGAGAATTTGGCAGTACGTCCAACCGGCCTCACAACCGCAGACCACATGTGCCGTGTGGGCGAGCGGTTTGCTGATGTCAACGTTGTGAACAGAGCACCCCATGGTGCCACCATCACCTCATGTTTCAGCATGATAAAGCACGGCCCCATGTCGCAAAGATCTACAATTCCTGGAAGCTGAAAATGTCATAGTTCTTCCTTGACCTGCCTACTCACCAGACATGTCAACCATTTAGCATGTTTGGTATGCTCTGGATTACCGTGTATGACAGTGTGTTCCAGTTCCCGCCCATATCCAGCAACTTCACACAGCCATTGAAAAGGAGTGGGACAACATTCCACAGGCCACAATCAACAGCCCGATCAACTCTATGCGAATGAGATGTGTAGCGCTGCATGAGGCAAATGGCGGTCACACTAGATACTGACCGGTTTTCTCATCCACGCCCATATCTTTTTTTTAAGGTATCTTTGACCAACAGATGCATTTCTGTATTCCCAGTCAGTTGAAATCCATAGATTAGGGTCTAATGTATTTATTTCAATCGACTAATTTCCTTATATGAACTGTAACTCATTAAAATCGTAGAAATTGTTGCATGATGCGTTTATATCTTTCTTCAGTATAAATTTCCCTCCATGGTATCAATGGGGCGGCAGGTAGCCTAGTGGTTAGCGCGTTGGGCCAGGAACCGAAAGGTTGCTAGATTGAATCCCCAAGCTGACAAGGTAAAGATCTGTCGTTCTGCCCCTGAACAAGGCAGTTATAACCCACTGTTCCTAGGACGTCATTGTAAGTAAGAGTTTGATCTTAACTGAATTGCGTAGTTAAATCAATAAAGAACTATTTCTACTTTACCCTCTGTCCATGCAGTCTCTCTTCCTCTCTTCCCAACAGCTGTGGGCCTACTGGCTCAGAGAATTTCCCTTCTCCAGACCGCAACCAGGGGAAACAAATTTGTGGTGAGGTATTTTTTCCACTCAAATCATAGAAATCATGTTTTCAGGTTGTTAGGGCAAGACTTCCAATACCACACCTCTTCAATGACAAAATGGTGACAATAATAAAAAATACTTGTCGAGAAAGAAGCAATGTATTAATCATGGAGTAGAACTAGTAGAACATGCACCTAGTTCAAATTCTAGAATTATCTGTGGAAAAAAATGGTGATTCTGACATAGCCATATCCATATACACTGGGTGTACAAAACATTTGGAAACATCTGTTCTTTCCATGACATAGGCTGACCAGGTGAATCCAGGCGAAACCTATGATCCCTTATTGATGTCACCTGAAAATCCACTTCAATCAGTGTAGATGAAGGGGGGGAGACGGGATTGAGAAGGATTTTTAAGCCTTGAGACATGGATGTGTGCCATTCAGAGGGTGAATGGGCAAGACAAAATATTTAAGTGCCTTTGAACAGGGTATGGTAGAAGGTGCAAGGTGCACCTGTTTGAGTGTGTCAAGAACTGCAACGCCACTGGGTTTTTCACGCTCAACAGTTTACTGTGTGCATCAAGACTGGTCCACTATCTAAACTACATCCAGCATTGGAGTCAACATTGGAGTCAACATGGGCCAGCATCCCCGTGGACCGCTTTCGACACCTTGTGGAGTCCATGCCCCGACGAATTGAGGCTGTTCTGATGCTAAAAGTGTGTGCAACTCAATATTAGGATGGTGTTCCTAATGTTTTGTACACTCAGTGTATATGGATACGGCTGTGCTAGAAACACCATTATTTGTGTGTATCCATATATGTATATAAATGGCTATGGTTTCTAGCCCATATTCTGTTGGTCAAGAGAATTCAGGGTTAGGTGTGGGCAGGGTGCCATGCAAAAAGGCAGAGGCCGCACATCGGGTCATTACATCTACACTTACATGGAACTACATAGGTAGGTCTTTGGGGGACAGGGAAAAAGGAAGGACTAGAATAGTGACTTTGGGGGATTATTCTCAGAGATGTGGTAAAAATCAGGAGGATGGATGAGATACTTTAAGGGAACAAATTGAAAAGTACTTGCCCAAGATGTCAAAGACCAATTGCAGCAAACAAACACAACCATAGACAGGGGGCGTTGAGCTGGTAACTGCAGCCAGAGTGAAAACCACTGTGGTCGGGGTAATAACAGCCTGCTCTCTAGCATCCTTAGGAGGTGGGTGAGTAGGGCGCTGGGTGCTAGGAAGTTGGGAAGTCCCTTCTCTCTCTGATTCCTGGTAAACACCCACCTCTGTTGACTGTCAGCCACCTACTCTTCCCATGTTTTGAGAACAATGACACGAAAACATCATAAACTGTGGCTTGGAGATCTGGGTCTGTCTTTGTCATAGGACTTTTTCAAACTTCTGGCTTGTTCTTTTATGTGTAGGGGTGAATGGGGTACGTTGAGCAATTTTTACATTCAGCACCACTGTCAAGCGAAATATAGTATTCTTTCTAACAAAGATACAGTATCTACGTCAAGATGTTGTGTATCCCTGGAAATAATCAGAAATCATTGTAAACATTACGAAACATAGCTTGTATGTGGTAAATTTCAATACGGGATATGGTAAATTTGGCCGCCTACACACTTCTGTACTGAATTAAATATTACCACTACCCATTAGAAACCTTCAATGACTTTGTCTGTCTTTTCATAATTGTAAGCATCTTTTAATACAGGCTTAACACCTAAAAAACACCAGGCCCTGTTGTTATCTCATATCCCAGCGATAATGCCTCGTATTGACACCTGGGAGGAAAACACTTCAATTTGCTCAACTTGCCATTGGCTTAACCCAACGTACTGTATTAGCCCACACAGCTACAATGATACACTTTCATGCTAGGTTTAGGATCTCATATTGAAGCTTATAGAAGCCCCAACTGATGTCTAGAACATCAAGAACATCAATCTTAAAATGATCTATTTTGGTTTAGATACAAGCATTATTGAAACATCTAACACAATACTTTCATTTGACTTGGTGAATTTTTTTAATGTATTTTTTTAACCTAACTTGCTTTACTTACCACTTCCCATATGGTTTCTTCCTTCACATACTCTTCCTAAATATTTGGGGAAATGATTCATTTTGTATATGGTCTCTTAGAAACAATGGTGACTCATCTTACCCCACTCTCCCCTACGATTAAAAGTCATTTGATGTATTTTGTTGTTTAATCAACGTTTCTGAAATGTGAACCCAACCCCACCTCTAAACATCCATCATAGAATTCCCCTTTCGTGTTGTTTTTGTGATAAAACATAAATGTTGCATGTCGTTGCTATGAATATAGATTTGAAATATGAGAATATCACACCAGCCCTTTTGACAGTAAGTCCCTTGTTGCACCAAGTTCATCAAATGATTTCTAATAGTTAAATTGGCTTACTACCAACTCCTGGTTGTGTATTAATAAGTGCTAACGTTAGTTTTAGGCTTGTTTGGCTTGTCTTTATGCATACAGCATGTGTTGGATTGGGGCAGTGGTGTGGGGAGTTTTGGGGGGGTAGGACTCTACTGGTCACCTGCTATGTAAGACACGCTTCCCTCCATTCTCCCCCCCCCCCCCCCTTAGTGGTTGCACTGCCAGATAAAGGAACAATGTGTCCTTTCTTACCTGGTGGAGGTGTACATTCCATCCCTACTAAACTAAGTTGCAATCCAGCCTGTCTCCAACCCACCACTGCCCCCGCCTGCACAGGGCCCTCTCTAACAACAATACCAGGTTGGTTTAACTCCAGGTGCTCCAGATCACACTCCATAAACCTCTCCTTTCAGGGGACTTCTTTTGGGACATTTTATTGTAAGGGGTTTGGTTAGTTATAGGAAGATGAGTCCTGATCTGCTAGATTTGTGTACCCACTGTATCATTGAATGGTTAATTTGTCACAGAACGTAGTTAACATTTAAACACCTATTCATCATAGCTAAGCTATTTGCCTTGGTTTAAAAGGTGATTCAACGGGATGCTTGTTTGTCTGTCGGGCCCTTGGTTTGTGGTTTTCTGCTTTACAGGAAGGTTGCTTACATCGCAGGCAGAGACATCCCATTTATGCTGGGGGTTGTCTGTGAAGCAGAGCAGAGAGCTAGAGAGAGAGCGACAGAGAGACAGAGTGAGAGAGAGTGAAATCACATGCACTCCCTATAATGGTTGGTTAAAAGCAGACATATTAACAGACGTCCTCACTAAACTGAATAGAAACACTTTTTTGTTCTGTTTCTACTTTTTTTTAATAATTTTTTTTTTCACCAGGATTATGTGTCTTACGTGTCAGTCTGAAGATATTTTTCTCCTGAACACCTGTTGAAGACACAGAGACATGTTGCTCAGGTACAGTATGTTCTTTCACAACCGCCTTCTCTACAGCTTTTTAGCTGTATATATTTTTTTTCATTGCTAGATAAGGTTGATTCGCTGCCTCTTTCAGGTCTCTTTCCAGTGTAAAATATAATCCGTTTTTAATTAACTCGTTGCTACTTTGTCACATTAATGTGCAAAACAGGTTCTAATAACTTAAGAAGCGGTTATTCAAAGAACAAATGTAACTTAATTGAAAACATATAAATGGCCAAAAAACGGTCAAATGTATCTCATTCAAAATGAGTCATAAACGAATATTACGATCATATGCTCAAGCTGAAGGACAGGCATATTATAGAATTCGAATCAAACTGTCATCTTCAAGAGTAGAAAGCATTTAGGCCAGAGCACTTATTGTAGCCATTTACTTGGTGAAGTATTGACTCACAAGCCTTTTTTCCCTCTTCAGTAATTAATGTCAAATGTACCACATTGACCATTGCTAAGAAGGATTATCCACACAAATAGCATATTATATCTTTTAATCTCATCCACATTACTGTCTATGGGTTTTGCATGCAAATATATTACACGTATTTTGCTCTCAGTTATGTGAGTAAGTTTTCCCTGCCAAATTGAATTGTATCTCTTCAGATAATGACACGCGACACAATTTTAAAGACAATTTAAAATATGAAAATGTAGTCTACTGGATCTCTGTTCCCCTACCAGTGTGCTCACAACTGATATTCTTGTTTATGCAACACCTGATGTAAAACATGTAAGAAGAGTTCTGGTTAGACAGGCCAAGCAACCTTGTCCCCTCCAGTACTAGAGGAAACAGCCTTAGGAAGCATCACCACAAACATAACAGTGGCTGTGGCAAGATATGGTGAGAGTTACAAGCCCATCCGTGTTGGTTACTCTATGCATGGGGAACCTGTAGCTACAGATCACATAGTAGAGATACGACGACGGATGAACCTGTAGTTGGTTTGATGAATTAGGCGAGTGGGTATTTTGTGGGATGAGGTCACATCTTTGCAACAGTGTTCAGGTGAGAGCCATCACCTGCCAGTTGTGAGAGATATGTGTAGAGCGGAGTGCAAGTGTAAGAGACAAAGTGATTCCTCATCAAATGTTCTTCTCTGAAGCAGCATATCCAGATTGCGTGAAAATACTTTGTGTTGCCGAGGAGATGGAAAGTAAACAAAAAAGAAAGATCCCCTCAAGTAAATAAACAATTGTGGTCATGGAAGATGGAATGGTCCTAATTGTGCTGTTGCAGAGAATTCCTGCTCTTCTCCTGAGTATTTGTTGAGATCCAAACAAAGCCAGCGAGGAATGAGAGCAAATGCTGGACGATGCATAACTTAGTTTTAGCATTGTTCAAAAGTTAGACCATGAACTCTCTTCATCCAAAGTATCTTAGTCAATACCTTGCGTTCTATAGTATAAGTACAATACACAAAACTAAATATACAATTAATGCATGGTACAATCTTTGCAACAGTGTTCAGGTGAGCGCCATCACCTGTTAGTTGTGTGAGATGCACATGTAGACTAGAGTTCAAGGAAGTGTGAGAGCCAAAGTGATACATCAAGTGTTCTACTCGGAAGCAGCAATGTATCCTATGTTGTAAATGACATGCTCTATCACCGAGATTTTTAATCATGGGAAACTTGGCATATCCAGAGTGTGTGAAAATATTTTGTGTTGCCGAGGAGATGGAAAGTAAATAAAAAATAAAGATCACCTCAAGTAAATAAACAATTGTGGTCATGGAAGAGGGAATGGTCATAATTGTGCTGTTGCTTAGAATTCTTGCTCTTTTCCTGAGTATTTGTTGAGCTCCAAACAAAGCCAGCGAGGAATGAGAGCAAATGCTGGACGATGCATAACTTAGTTTTAGCATTGTTCAAAAGTTAGGCCATGAACTCGCTTCATCCGAAGTATCTTAGTCAATACCTTGCATTCTATAGTGCCAACTACAATACACATAACTAAATATGGAATTCATGCATGTTATAATGACTATAAAACCACGACAATAGTTCTGCTCTTCTCAATTGAGGACTTATTTATGTGCTGTCCCAGACGTAAGGTTAAACCCTTTATCAAGGTTATAAAGCCCTCTCTGACTTTCACTTTACTATAAGGAGCATGACTGCGGTTAGGCCCCAGCTCCAGCCTCTGTTTGCTGCTGCTGTGGAGGGAACGCTGTGCTGTGCTGTCTCCCAGGAGATTGCCTTATCGGTGTCTGGCATAGCAGCACCACAGCTCAGCTCATCTGATAGGATGGATTCAGCCCAACGGAACTCTGCTTTCGCATGTCCCAAAGAGTTCAACACCGAATAGCACCCGAACACTCATATAGTAGGTTACATATCACAGTGGGTATAGTTTTGGTATATACATCTTTCTGCAGGGCAAATAGTATAACAATAGTATAACATGACTTTCTATATTTTAAGATGACGTGTTTTTGCTTTGAGGAGACTTGTTTGTTCGCAGCTACGTATTGAATCCGTAGATTTCAGCATATTCTAATGGCTGAATATCTGATAGTAATATTTGTCAATGTCTGTTTCTTCCAGGAGGGGGCGCTGCAACCACAGCCTGTCCTGAATGTGTGCAGCAGCCAACTATGTGCTCCCATTGAGGAGGCACAGTGAGGTGAGTCGGATACTCTTTTCAAAATATCATGCTGAGCTCAACTGTGCTGGCTCGGATATTTCCTCTTTTGGAGGGCTGTGGCATCATGTAGTGTAATAGACCATAGACATACACTTTATTCATTAAAACAAGCCAAACTACATATGATTTGATGACAGGTTGTTGTTACTGATTGTGTTTAATTATTTGAAGCAAGTACCAGGAAGTACCTGTTAATGCCACGTAAATTGGACAAAACAGGGCTATAAAATAAAGCATTACCAACAAATTGCTATGAGCTACTATCAAAATCTAAGGTGATTTGCTATAAGTATATTTTTATTCTCCAGGGCTTGGCGAATCCTGGCAGGCTGTGTGGGGGGGTATCGATGCCCACCCATGCCCCTAGAGCCCGGTCACATGGAGCCCCCCACCCACACGACGAAGAGATGGATTTGGCTTGGCAGGAACTGATGGCCATCACTGAGCTTCAGGTAGGAAGAAGAGTATTCAATAATTACATCACCATATAGCCTAGATCACACATATCCTGTGACATGTACATTTGCGTGTTCACAAATACACACAGCTGTTTAAAACTCAATGACGAACTTGTAGAATTGTTTTATTTATCATCAATGCATATAGTAATGATAAACTGTAATGATGCATCGTTTTCCATAGACAAAGCATCCGCCAATGATCCTTACCTTTTTTTATTTCAGGAGTTTGAGGTCCCACATGACAGCCCAGATGAAAATATTCAGTACCATCCCATGGAGCTGCCCATCTCTCTGGGAGGTTATGGCATGGCTCAGTCTCACACAGAGCCCCTCCCCTGTGGTGGTGCGACAAATCCTGATGCTGCTTATGAGGGAACCTACTCTAAAGTAATGCCAGCTTGCCAACATCAGGCCACCGGGGAAGCAGCAGCAGAGGCACTGTATGGACATTCTGGAAACCATTCTGGAGCCCAGCTGAACCCCAGAGTTCTGAACCCTATACAGCCACCGCTGATGAGCCTTCTAGAGCATATGAGTCTCCCGAGCGTCGGTGGTGAGGGGCTTGTTGGAAACGACAATGCTGGCCCCTCTCAGGGCCCGGGGCGGTACGTGCTAGGGACAAGTCATGGGCAGAGCAAACACCCACCATGCACTGTGGATGATCTGGAATCTGACTCTGGCCTATCTCTGGGTTCCAGCCCACCACTAGCCTCACCAGATGATGCCATGACTGGTGTCCCTGCTTATTCAAGCACAGAGGTTGGTCTGAACTATAGTCACGGGGAAATGGAGAATATGGGTGAGCAAGGTAGGAGAGCTAGCCTCTTTTACTCTGTGGACTATCAGCAGCATCCCAATAACCCCTACCACTACTCAGGGATGCACTCCTCTTACTTCCCTGTAACACAACCATCCCAAATGCAACCACAGCCTCACTTCCTGCCTCCCATGTCAATGAAACATCAACATGGTTTACCCAGTGCCTTGAACGACCGGCATCTTAACAGCTCTGCCACCAGAGAGAGCTCTCCCCAGGCGTTCTATGAAAAACCCAGAGGTAACCCTCTTCCTGTCCCTCTGAGCCGGGACGAACGCCGAGCCCTCGCCCTCAAGATCCCTTTTCCTCTAGAGAAGATCATCAACCTACCTGTGGACGACTTCAACGAGCTCCTGACACAGTACACCCTCACGGACTCCCAGCTCGCCCTCATCAGGGACATCCGCCGGCGGGGTAAGAACAAGGTGGCAGCCCAGAACTGCAGGAAGAGGAAGCTGGAGAACATTGTTTACCTGGAGGGGGAGTTGGGTCAGCTGCAGGCCCAGAGGGAACATCTGGCCAGGGAGAGGTTGGAGTTCCAACGCAACCTGACTATTGTTAAACACCGCCTCACAGACTTGTATGCTGAAGTCTTTTCTCAGCTCCGGGATGAGGATGGACATCCCTACTCTATAGAGGACTACTCTCTACAGCAGACCCCTGATGGGAACGTATACCTGGTGCCTCGTAGTGAAGTGTTGGATGGAGAATAATGTATGAAATCTATTGGACAGTTATTGTATACTGCCTCAGTTTATATACCAATATGAAATTGTTGCTAAATCTACAGTACAATAAGTGCCATTAAGGATATTTACATACAAAACCATGGAACAGTGTATGTAGAGATCAGATAAAATGGCAGCTAAAAGGCCACCATGTTAAACTAATCAATATTTAGGGCCTTTAGACAGTATTCATACTCCTTGACTTATTCCACATTTTGTTGTTATAGCCTGAATTCAAAATGGATCAAATATACTGAACAAAAATATAAACGCTACAGTTCATATAAAGAAGTCAGTCAATTGAATTAAATGCATTCGGCCCAAATCTATGGATTTCACATGAATGGATTTCACATGACTGGGAATAGATATGCATCTGTTGGTAACAGCTACCTTCAATAAAAATAGGCCTCAGGATCTCGTCACGGTATTTCTGTGCATTCAAATTGCCATCGATAAAATACAATTGTGTTCATTGTCCGTAGCTTATGCTTGCCCATACCATAACCCCACCATACACGAGGTCGGTGGTTGTGAGGCCGGTTGCCAAATTCTCTAAACCGTTGGGGAAGCGGCTTATGGTATAGAAATGAACATTTAAAATTCTCTAGCAACAGCTATGGTAGACATTCCTGCAGTCAGCATGCCAATTGCACGCTCCCTCAAAACTTGAGACATCTGTGGCATTGTGTTGTGACAAAACTGCACATTTTAGTGGCCTTTTGTCCCCAGCACAAGGTGCATCTGTGTACAATTCTGCAGTGTATTGATCATGCCGTTTAATCAGTTTCTTGATATGCCACACCTGTCAGGTGGATGAATTATCTTGGCAGAAGGAAAATTCTCACTAACAGGGACAGAAACCAATTTGTGCACAACAATCGAGAGAAATAAGCTGTTTGCAAATGCATTGAAAATTAAAATAAATCTAATTTGCATTAGTGTTCACACCCGAGTCAACACGTGATATCCCCTTTGGCAGCAATTACAGCCGAGTCTTTCTGGGCAAGTCTAAGAGCTTTGCACACCTGGATTGTACAATATTTGCACATTATACTTTAAATTCTTCAAGCTCTGTCAAGTTGGTTATTGAGCATTGCGTGACAGCTATTTTCCACTCTTGCCAGATTTAATTCAAAACTATGCCACACTGCAACATTCAATGACGTCTTGGTATATCATTACAGTGTATATTTGGCCCTGTGTTTTAAGTTGTCCTGCTGAAAGGTGAATATGTTGCCTGGAAAGCAGACCACCAGGTTTTCCTTTAGGACTTCGCTGGTGCGTAGCTCTATTCAGTTTGTTTTTATCCTGAAAAATGACCTAGTCCTTGCCGATGACAAGCATACCCATAACATGCAGGCACAACCACGCTTGAAAATATGGTATTGGATTTCCCTCTAACATAACACTTTGTATTCAGGGCAGTTAATTTCTTTGTCACATTACTTCTGTGCCTTACTGCAAATAGGATGCATGTTTTGGAAAATGTCTATACAGGCTTCCTTTTCACTGTCATTTAGGTTAGTATTGTGGCGTAACTTAACTGTTGACCCCTCAGTTCTATCACAGCCATTAAACTGTTAAAATCAGCATTGGCCTCATGGTGGAATCCGAGGGTTTTCCTTCCGCTCTGGCAACATCTAGGAAGGCCGCATGTATCTTTGTAGTGACTTGGTGTATTGATACATCAAGAGTAATTAGTAACTTTCAAATGCTCTGGGATTTTTAATATATACCAATAGGTGCCCTTTGCTAAGCATTTGAAAACCTCCCTGGTCCTTGAGGTCAAATCGGTTTAAATTCCGTTTGACTTACGAAATTATAAATAAAAAATCAGTAGTTTGTGCAATTTATGCACATTTTCTCCTGAACTACAACAATAATCCACCGTGATACGGGGTTTTGTATGTAGGCCAGTGACAGGCTCAATTTAAATTCAGGCTAGGAAAATGGAGAAAGTCAGGGGGAGAATACTTAAGGCCCTTTATTTACCCGAGCTAACCAGTCATATGCCTATGCTCATGCTGGATACAATGATAAATCTAAAATGTACATTTGGGAATTATATTATAAGAATGTCTATTTTTACAGTCCATGTATATCAGAATATGAAAATTGTGTTTGAACAGTATTTATGAGTAAAAGTGGGTTTAAAAAAATATTTTTATTGATAAACAGGGAGTAAAAACAAGTTAAAATCCTGCACAGCAGTCTTCGCAGTATAAAATAGCCAATTGCATCTTTCCAGGCACCCTAAAAGAGAAAAGACCATTGTTTAAAATCAGGACAGCCTCACATAATCTCTTAATATTTCCAAGTTATCAAAAGGTTGTCGCTTACTATATGCAATGCAACAACGTTCCGCTTAAAATCATGCTTTTGGATAGCTGTCCTTTCGATTCAGTGTTTTTCCTAGAAAGCACCAGAGGAAAAGGAGACAAATGAATATCAGAAGACAAACCAATGAAAGGCGTTAGTGATATATTCCATGATTTGACTGCAAACGTCAGCATGCATTATGAGATTGGCACGCTGGTAAAGACAATGTTACGCAAAAGGTCCAGACCGTTCTATTAGATGGGGGCATTGGTTTCTAATAAAACACTGCACATCCAAATAAAATGTACACGGTCATTAATGCTATACTATGAATTTCTACAACAAAACTAATGTTTGCTCATACCAACTACAGAACATGTTATTCAAACTGACAGTAGTTGGAAAAGTCTTCTTACCTACAGGCGGCATCTAAGTGCTTTGGTAGCTGCTGTCTGCTAGTCTCACATGCCTTCTTGCTACTCACTCTCCTGCTTCACACTGCTCCTTCCTGCCAGGCGATGGGTTTGTTTGCTACGTCTCTCCCTCAGCTCAGCTGGCTTCCATGGCTGGCTAGCCTCAAGACTGCATCATGTAAGCTAGCCTTCTGCTGGCAGCTGTACTGTCTGACAGGCGGGTCTGATCTAGCCATCCAACTCACGTCTCTGGAGCAGTTCTCAAAGAGATGGGCCCTCTGCGTGGACCGAGTATTTGTACTACCATAGCTTCACCCATTGGAGTTCATCAAGGACTTCAACGCTATTGTAACACTGTTGTCACAAACCTTCCATTGATGTGCTGGGATATGAGAGTCTACATTCTGTAGCATGTGCATTGGAACAGACTAAGAATGTCTCGTGTAAGAAAGGAGTAAAGCATATTGGACTAGGCAAAAAGTCTCCATTGACAGGTGGTGCTTATCTTCTAAAGAATGGCCATTGACAGCATCCATCATTCAAGTGTGGATTTGTATACAGGCAAATGCATTAAAACAAACCAGAAGAGAACCTCCCGCTCCCACCCAATCCCCTAAAAGAGAGGCTAACAAGACTGAACGACAGTTTTAAAAAACTGAAAGGTGGTTTATTTCAACTTGATTGTTGCAGTTACACAAATAAAAACCATAGATGCAAAATCTACATAAAACCTCATCGGAATGCTTGCTTTCCAGAAACATAAGAAACCTGTTTGACAGTACAGAAAAATGTATGAAGCCCCTCCATGATTTCTCTATTGTACACATCTCTTCTTGTAGCAGCTGTAACCTGCCACAACTGTTTGGCTGAGCAGATCTAGGGTGTAAACCTGCAGCTGCCCTGTCATTTGTCTCGCTCTCCTCTCCTAAGTACTGAGTCCTGTTGAACAATACGGAACAACGTTAAGTTAAACTGTGCACTGACTGTTGGATTAACCAGAACCTACTACATGAGATCCAGCATTAGTAACACTTGGATCAAACAACTACTAGGATTGTATGTATCAAAGGGTACAAGAATGGAGCTAGTTTCTGAACACTACATTTTAAAGACAAATCCTGAAAATATGCCCGTCTCATCTACACACTTCGGTTATGGTTTCAAACTGTCACGTAAAAAAAGCATACCTTGAAAACATTTAGAATCGTCGTCCACCGGAGCCCCCGCCATATCCACCGCCGCCGCCACCACCACCACCTCCAGAGTTACCTCCATATCCACCTGAAATGAAAAAACAAAAAAAAGTCAAAGGTTGAACAAAATCAGGAAGCACACTGTTTCAAGTCAGCCAAAGAATTCTTACACAACCGAAGTCACCTGAAGGCGTGCCAAACCAACGTGAGTTAACAGCTCAACCGGTTCCTGGTCTAAAGCTAGTCCGTGCCACCTACCTCCATATGGGCCGCTACTCCTGCCACCGCCGCCACCGCCGCTTCCACCACTGCTGCCACCACCGCTACCCCCACCACCTCCACCGCTGCCTCCAAAGTTGTTACCCTTCATTGGGCCGTAGTTGGAAGCCTGGTTGTTGTAGTTGCCAAAGTCATTGTAGTTGTTGCCGCCGCCACCACCACCGCCGCCAAAGTTCCCTGCAACACAATTTGAACAGCCACATTACTTGACTAAATTGGTTCTGTACATTTTACACCGGCCCAAGGATATTTAGAATGTTTAAAACAGCTGCGATAACAGTATTTTGTCACTTTCACGTAGTCAGCCATGACATAGTTCTCATACTACTTCCCATTTAGTAGGCTATTTGAGTTTACAATATGATTTTGTAGCACATGAAATCTCAGGTGTAGTATGGTAACATTCGTTGCTTACTTTTTGTAAACAGTATATAGTAGATGAATACTTTTCACCAAACAGAATGTAGTGTGAGAATTAAGTCACAGCCTATGATGCCATCCACTTACCACCAACTGGGGCTGCTTCTTGTGGGGAAGCCATGGACTTACCGCCACCAAAGTTTCCACCATTGCCATTGTTGTAGTCGTTATAGCCATTTCCACCACCGTAGCCGCCACCCTGTCCACCACCATAACCTTGCCCTCCGCCGTAGCCGCGGTTACCGCCGCCATAACCACCAGGGCCTCCACCATAGCCACCTATAAAAAGGTAAGTTTGAATCTAAATACACGACCATCCAATAAAAAAAGTAATATCCGTGTGGCTTCTCGTTTTTTTAAACTAGGCAAGTCAGTTAAGAACAAATTCTTATTTTCAATGGCGGCCTAGGAACAGTGGGTTAACTGCCTGTTCAGGGGCAGAACAACAGAGTTGTACCTTATCAGTTCGGGGGTTTGAACTTGCAACCTTGCGGTTACTAGTCCAACGCTCTAACCACTAGGCTACCCTGCCACCCCTATAAATAATGCATGTTGTGTTAAGTTCTTCCTACTGCAATGACATATTTACTTGTATAGCAGCTAAAATTGCATCTGATGAGAAAAGCTATTGAATGGCTATTCTAGAATCCAAATCTTACCATCACCTCCCCCATAACCATTGTTGTAACCGCCATCTCCTCCGTATCCACCCCCTCTGCCTCCTGAAACAGACGAGTCAGCGTCACCTAAAGTATATTGAAACAATCACAAGGGGTTAAGCATACAGGTTCAAGCGGAGAGAGTGGTGCAGGACCACAACATACCACGGCCATCGAAGTATCCACCATCACGGTCAAAATCATTACCTCCATATCCTCCACCTCTGCCATAGTTACCGCCACCTCCGCGGCCTGGAAAAGAAAACGCAAACTATTAGTACCAACGCAACATAAAATAAGCAACCCATGATTTAACTATGAATCAATCTTGGCAATTATAAAAAGTGACTGATCAGTACTCAAATAAAATATATGATTATGTGTTGGACAGGGATACTGCTTATAGCAAGGATGTGGACTCCTTCCCAGGCCATAACATGTCCTGAAGCAGGAAATACTCGTGTCCCATGTGCAAATGTACTTACCACCCCTCATACCCACTCCTGTTGTCTGCATCTCCTGTCTGGACAAAGCTTTCCTCACTTCGCAATTGTGACCGTTCAAAGTGTGGTATTTCTGGACTGAAAATACAATGGTGGTGTTAATACAGCAGATAACTCATTAAAGTCAGCCCTTTTCATCAATACAAAGAGATTGTGTTCAGACAACTACTTACTGACAATCCTGTCCACTGCATCATGGTCATCAAACGTGACAAAGGCGAAGCCCCTCTTCTTGCCACTGGTGCGGTCGGTCATAATGTCGATTACTTCAATCTTGCCAAATTGCTCAAAGTAGTCTCGTAGGTGGGAGTCTTCAGTGTCTTCCTTGATACCTCCAACAAATATCTTTTTCACTGTGACATGAGCGCCCGGACGGCTAGAGTCCTCTCTGGAAACAGCCCTCTTGGGCTCTACCAGCCTACCATCAACCTTATGGGGGCGTGCTTCCATGGCAGCATCGACCTCGTTCACACCGGAGTAGGTGACAAACCCAAAACCTCTAGAGCGTTTGTTGGCTGGATCTCTCATGACCTGTTGATGTGATTTAGTTTAGGGGAAAAAATATTTATTTATTTATTTTAAAGACAAATTCACCGATATTTAGGATTACTAATCAAACATTAACAATGAAATTAAACACGTGTGCCGCTGTAGTCAATTCGGGTACAGTTCTCCCTGCAGCTGATAATGCTGCTTGCTATATTTTTTACATTATACTCACCACACAATCTGTAAGAGATCCCCATTGTTCGAAGTGTTCTCGCAAACTCTCATCCGTGGTTTCGAAGCTCAGACCTCCGATGAACAGTTTGCGGAGCTGCTCGGGTTCACGTGGGGCCTGGACAAAAAACAATGACCATGTATTTAGAACAAAAGACGCAGATCAGCAAGCGAGCGCTACACTCTAGCGAACTCGAAATGTTCATTACCAACAGTTCATCAATATTCTTGCAGATTAGTTTCTCAAAAAACACGTTGGGGGGGGCAAACAATTATATCAGATGGCGTCAACATGGCGAGGCAAATGTTAGGCAAATGTGAACCAAAACTATGAAATGTGCGATGGGTGAAACATGGATTAAATGATCCGACTAACATTAAACGCAATGGGAAAACCCGGTACGTCCTTTCTTGCAAAATGGCTGAGCAAAACGCACGAACAATAAGGCCATGAGGCCTTTAAGATGGCGGCGTCCCCACATGAGCTATGGCTGTATTAATAGATACGCGCGAGTGGAAAACTCTTTTGGTTAAATTGATCAACGTACACGTTAAATTACACACACATAACAAAATTGTATGTAGATATTCGTTAGAGAAACTTACCTCCTTCGACATTGTGGATGGTAGCTTACGATTCCTTTGCCTTATTCGAAGAAAGACGATCTGCGACAGAATGCAACGATCCTGCAAATGAAACAAAGAGGACAATAAGTAGGGAGGATTACGCCTCTTGGATTCAGCGATTGGTTATCTATTGCCGCTGCATTCGATTTCTCACTTCCGCTGCAACTCCGATTGGGTATTTTACAGTCAATTATCAGCAATGTCCAATAACAAAACGATACCAGCCGGTGGTGGGTGTGGGCTTACGTTTTATTAAAACGTTATGTAGACGTCACTTCAATTCCATTCCATTCCCAGGCTAGTCTGTGTAAATTTAAGCAAATAGGCTATTTGATAGAAGTAATACCAAAAATACGTCCGCATATTTCCTAAGTGAACATAGCTACAACATTTACTGATTAACTCCTAGTTATTTGGCTTTGACGGTTTCGTGATCGTGCACGGTCTGCCATTGTGCATTTTGGCGCTCGCTTTCTCGCACGGCGAGGCAAACAAGCAAGTCGTTTGGGGAGGGGAAACGAAAAGCCCAGCAACAGCGTCAAGAAAACGAACCAGTAAACCGCTAAAGCTAGCACGGGTGAGTAAATACATATAGCAATTTCTTAGCTACTTAACTAATAATTCGCTAGTTTTACAACCCCCCTTCCCCCATTTCAATCAATCCATCTCAAGCAAAAAGTATTGAGGATAACGCTTGATACATTGTTAACGTTAGCCGGTGGCGAACAGCTAGCTAGCTCATTCTCATGCTAGCCAAGCGGGGGTTGGGACAAACACAAGTCTTACATGCGTTTAGGGCTATTTAGCTAGATTGCAATGCCTCTATGTACTGTAAATGTTACATTATCGTTGGCAAACTGGAACGGATTAGAACGACAATTGGATAACTAGGTAATGCACCCTTATTTATTTTAGGGAACAGGCCATGTGTTGTATCAAGGAAGCAAAGCATCTGCTTGCCAGCTAGCCGTGTTGGCTAATTTAGCAAACGTTAACCTAACGTGGTTTTTAATTCGATTTGATTCCCTTTAAACGGACGATCAGCTGTATCATGGTTTTATACTAGTTAGGTTTAGTTATCTGTTGTAGCTAGTTAGTAGCAATGAACAGCTGACCAATGTATTACATTGCACGCATTTCTTAACTTTGTTTCTACGTTTTCTAGGTTTTATTTCAAACTTTCCATTTCCAAGTTGGGACGTGCCCCTTAACTCATTTGAGGTACCGCTACCAAATCATGGGAAAGAAGACTCGTGAAAATGATGATGATGCCTCGGGCTCATCTTCAGAAGAGGAAGAATTTATTGTGGAGAAGGTTCTGGACAGAAGGACGGTGAAGGGCCGAGTTGAATTCTTCCTTAAGTGGAAAGGTTATTCAGAGTAAGTCCATCTGGGTGGTTCTTCACGAAACTAGAACAAAATGAGATTTTAAAGAAGTGTAAATCCATGGCAGGGACCTTTTAGAGAAAGTATTGTTGACATATATTTGAGAAATAATTAATTGAGAACGGCTTTGCTTTATCTTGGCCAGGTTGCAGTAGTAAATGAGAACTTGTTCTCAACTTGCCTACCTGTTTTTTTTTAGTTCAATAAAAAATGTAAAATGTTGGACATCAGTAGGTGCTACAAATCAGTTGTTGTCATATAAAGCTTTACTGCTTGCTCTGTAATGTGTGTAGTATTTTGATTCTGCTCGCTTTTCAATATTGTTGAACATAAAATAACTTTGCGTGTGTACGATTTCACACATGTACAAGCGGAACTGTACACAAGGAGCACGTGTGCGCCAAACTAGAAACGTGCACAAAGAAAAACATTTGAAGCAATAAAGCCAAAATCCATCATTTCAGGTCACAAAGCAAAATATTTAGGTGCATATGTGAGTAAAATGGTCACGCTGCAGAGCCCTGAAATGTGTTTAACTACGCATGTGTGGGTGGGAATTTTTTTTTTTTGCATATCCAACTCCCCCTGAGACACCCTCAGAAGTTACGGGCTGTAACTTTAAAACTATCAGAGATCCCACCCTGGAACTTGTATATTATGTTAAACAATAGCTGCATTCCAAACACGTAAAGGACAGACCCTCAAATTAAGTGTACACTTGATTACTTTTAATTGGACCGCCCTTGTCTGGAAATCGCCACTCGTTCATCCTATGGTTGTTTTCAGTCATCATGGTGTGCTTTATATGAGCTACAGTCAACTATGATGGTATCAGGTCAATCAAAAATGATGGGTAAGTGTGATGTCAGGGAAAGTTGTATGCGTTAGCTGAGGTTTCCTAAGCCAACTAAACACTTTTCCGAGATGTTTGTGCTGTCTTCGTCCATTTTTGCTTACACTTGTATGCTGACTTCTCCATATTGATGTTGGTTTTTACATTTTGGTAGGCCTTTCTTAGCGGATGTACAATCATCCCAAATGTTATTATGGGACATTTCAGGCCCCGGTGTGAACAGAATTGCACACTCTTATCACAAACAGGGGCTGACGTGCTTACGTTGCCAACTTCCCTTGCTTGGCTAATTGTTTGGACCAACGGCAAAGATGGCCATGGATATTCCCCAAGGGCTGACGTGGGGCAGGTTGGGTCTTTTACATGTTAGGAATGCAGCTGTATTGATATATCAAAAATAGTATATTTTCAATATTCATGTTTACAAGCCATAAAGCTTCAAATGACACTAACTTTTGCTTTGTAGCACCTGCAGACAAAACATTAGAACTTTAAAAGACCCTTCCATTGATAACATTTAGATGAAAATCCCCAGAAGAAGAATCTTTATTATTTTACGATGTTTCCAGTAGCTAGCTAATTTCTACCCCTAACCATTCATATTGCTATTGATTTTTCGTGGCTTCCAGTGCTGAAATGTTTTGGTTACCTCCATGCTCTGCACAATGCTTTAACTCGTGCACACCAAGGGTTGGGTGTAACGAAATGAATTGGAGACCATGTGAAACGGCCAGTGCGTGTATTTTTCTGACTCTAAATGGGGCTTAGGTGATGGGAATGGTTTCACCAATCGAATATATTTTGTTCTTGCTATGACCATGCGTTTATTGTTTGCAGAAAACACAACACATGGGAGCCAGAGAAGAATCTCGGCTGCCCCGAGCTCATTGCTGAGTTTATGAAGACTTACAAGAAGCCTAGCGGCGGTGCCACCCCCGGCAGCGGAGGAGCCAAGTCCAGTGCGGGATCATCAGGCCGTGGCAAGGAAGGCAGCAGCAAGAGGAGAAACTCTGACGATGATGATGAGGAGGGGAGCAGCAATAAGCCCAAACGGAAAAAAGAGGTGCGTAACCTACCTCGTGAATTGGTGTGGACAAAGTCTCCCCCCCGCCCAAAAAAAACCTGCAAGAATGAGTTGTTTGTAAATCCAATAGAAATGTATTTGTCACGTGTGCCGACTACGACTTTACTGTGAAATGCATACTTACGAGACTTTTCCCAACAATGTGGAGTTAGAAATTAAGACTTTTGAGAATGGGAAACTGTAACACACTATAACAATAATGAGATTATATACGAGGAGTACCGGTACGAGGTAGTTGCGGCAATATGTAGGTGGGGTAAAAGAGGCAAACAGGATAATAAACAGTAGAAGCAGCGTGTGTGAAAGTGCAAAAATAAGGGGGGAGGGGGGTACAGACAAATCAAGCGGGGGGGGGACATAGACCAGGCTTGGTTCTTAACACTACATAAGAGCTATGTGAATTGCCTGCCACATGCAAATCTACAAAACAGGTCATCACTTTATGAAAGGGGGTGACTATTGAGATTCATTACCTCCAGCTTTTGTAGCTCACTGATAGGCCATTCAACACTTACATTTCTTTTTCTTTTTTAAATGACCTCTTAAGTGTCCAACCAAGTGCTGCAGCATTGTTATTGTTGGCTAGAACAAAAGCTTGATCTTCCTGGAGAACTACCATTTGCATATTTATAACCAACTGAAGACGCCTCATTTCAAACTGAAATAGTTGAGCTTTTGGGTGTTGCTTACCGTCACTAGAATGACAAAGGCTTTGTGAAATACAACTGTTGTCTGTGCTTGTTTCCTGCGGTGGTGCCTAAATTTCACTTCTAATGTACAACATAGAGATGATCAGCGGTATAACTGGTAATTTCTCCTGTCTTCCAGGATGACGTCCTGATTGCGAGAGGCTTTGAGAGAGGTCTGGAACCAGAGAAGATTATTGGAGCCACAGACTCCTGTGGAGACCTCATGTTCCTTATGAAGTGGTGAGCGTTGAGTACTTAGACATATGTCGTCCACTAAAGAATGTCTTCAAACGTGTGGCCGAAAACTGATTAATTGAAGTGGCTGCTCACTTAAAGTAGATTTTTGTTAACTATTCCTCTTCAAGACAGTGGGTCTAAGAGCTTTCTAGTTTTCTTGATCCAGTCTTGTGACATCGTGAATTGTCGTTATTTCCTAAGCAGCCTACTGGGGAGTCTTCCCTTTACATCGGCATGGTAATAGGCCTGGAAATAAATCATGTTTATTTCCTCTCGCTACAGGAAGGACTCTGATGAGGCAGATCTGGTGCTGGCCAAGGAGGCCAATCACAAGTGCCCGCAGATCGTCATAGCTTTCTACGAAGAGCGCCTCACCTGGCATGAAGACGGGGATAAGAAGGAGAAGGGCGCTGTGAGCATGTAAGCAGGAAGTGTCGTCACAGAAATGGTCACTGACCCCCCCCCCCCCCCCCCTGCAGGGATGACCTGGAGACACTCATATAGCCAGTACCTAATCGCACCCTATTCCTCTCCTTGTCCTTAACACTTTTTTTTATGATAGCCTTTTTCCTTTTCTCTTTTATGGCTTGGGTAGGTGTAAGTACTGTAGTGGTATATTTTCCACCACATTGCTTCTACCTTTACAGCTCTGACAACAGTGAAGAGTTAAGGCAACATGGAGGATTTGAGTGCGATTAGGGACTGAAAGCCCCCCTTTGCTAATGACCATAACAAAAACCACACAAACCAACGATGGACGACACTGCCCACTTCTTCATGATACCTCCCTCTGTGCCCCAGTGTACAGGTTAATGTCCCTGAATAACAAAGAGCCCAATCTAGCCATTTTACACACAAACTGAGAAGGATGAGGGAAGACTGCGGGTTTTGGAGGTGGTGAAACAGGCTGGCTGCGCTCGCTACTGGGGACGGCTTGTCTTTCCTCTTGCTTTATTCCCTTTCTATATTTTTGTGTAAGTACGATTCTTGATTCTGTGGTACCCTGTCTAGGTACTGGCAGCCATCTTAAGGTGACTTGAAGGTAGTCGTCTTAACTAATAGTGGCCACGTCTATCAAAGCATGGTCCAGTGCCCTGTATGAAATTCCCGCCTACTTCCTGAATCATGTACTTGCAGTTTTTGAATGCGATTCAAGAGTAAATCATGAAAGGGTTAAAAAAAAAGAAGTTTTTTATTTTTATTGAACCTTTATTTAACGAGGCAAGTCAGTTACGAACAAATTCTTATTTACAATGACGGCCTACCCCGGCCAAACCCCTAACACGGACGACATTGGGCCAATTGTGCGCCGCCATCCTACGCATATATTTGTTTACGTGGATTAATTTACTTCTACCTTCATGAAAGCCATCAGTTCGGAGTAAATTAAGCTACTAATAAGATTTTACATGTCTCTTTAAGCCCTTTTTCATGAATTTGATGTACTCTGGAATCCCGTTCAAAAACGGCATGGGACATGATCCATAGCAGAAGTAGGGGGGACTTTCATAGAGCATTCACAAATCGAGCGTCTCAGAGTAGGAGAGCTGACCCACCTGTCCGTATATTCTTATTCATTGTTATCTAAAAGGTCCAAAAAATAAAATGATCCTAGATCGGGCACTTTGGTGGAAACTTTGAATACGAGCCCTCGACATGTTTGCCCTGGGAAGATGACATGGGAAGATGACATGACAAGATGTCTTCCAAGTCTTATCAAACCTCGACAATAACAGTAGTTATGCCGTAGATAAAATAGTTTTATCGTACTCTGATCACCTTGGTAGAAAATCTGCTTATTTTTTTTGTTCAGTAGTTTTAGTCCACCTTTTGATGTTTTAAGGTCAATATTGTCCCCTCCAAGTACTTCATGTCTTGTTTTATTTCTCCAATTTTTCACTAGTACTGTGGCTGGACTAAGTTTTATTTTTTATTTTTTTTATGGCCTACATTTTAAAATTTGAACTCTTTTGTCCATCGGCTTCTGTTATGTAGCTGTTCTGTAGGTCAAGTAATCATGTAGCTCTGATTCCATTGCTAAGATCATGAACATATTTAGTCGGAGTAGCTGCTTTTTCCTAACTTGGAATTGGATTCTTCCGATTACTCATTTTTATTTTAAATCAGACAATTTTATCACCACAACAAGCACAATGAAGCAAATATTACAGATGCACAGACGGGCCACTTCAAAAGTTGTACCCAATGTTTCAAGCCATCTTTATTTGTAAATGTGAATGATATTATCACAGCAGTGCTGAATTGGAACCCGGCCCTTAGATCAGAAGTCAGTTGACAATCAGCATGCCACATGCTCTGCAGTAGAAAGTGACACCATACAAGCATACTGATTGATTTGATCAAGGTATGCCACCCTGGGGCTAAATGGCTCGGGCCGACGTGTCCTGCCCAGTCCCCTGCGTGAGCGAATGGGATAAGGCAGATCGGGGCTTACCTCCAGACAGTGTTCCTTCTTGGGAATGCTTATAAATCTATTTGAACATTTTTTTAAATCCCCCGTCAATGATTTTTGATTTATTTAGAGTATTAAGTGGTTAAATCCACACCACCTACAGAGTATTTGTTCCACTTGTAGAAAGATCATTTGTCCTGACCTGAATTTCTAGTTTTGTCATCCCTGTTAATGCTAAATACTGAATGTTTTGGGATGATGTTATCCACATCATTGACTTCATATTACAGGTTTGTTTTAACTTACCTATTCTGTCCATTTTGGCTTTCCACCCCTTGTGTTGAATGTAGTAATGAGAGCATTGAGTTTGTGTTCAATGATCTATCCAAATGTGTGGTAAAAGAGCAAGTTTGTTTAGTCACAGAATAGAGGCAAAGTATTCCAGTATATTTGTAGCCTCTACCATTGAGTTGATGATGGACAGAGTGCTATTGCTATGTATTGTGATCAAATATTCTCGTATTCAATTTGTGATGTTTTCCCACTCAAAAAAAATAACAATTTAAGGAGCAACTGAGTCCTGAGTTGTCTTGTCACTGTAGTAATAGAAACAAGTGAAAGATTACTTCGATATCCTTCTCTCTTCAGAACCATCTCTGTTTAGGACAAATGTAACGGTTTTCTGTTTTTCATTTTTATTTATAATTACTCAAAAGATTTTCATTTGTAGTCCATTTTTGACCCTTTTCTTTTTTTCAAAGTGTTCCACGTTTTGGTGTATCTCACCAATTTTTTTTTTTATGCTCTGAAATTTGGGTTTTATATGTATTGTAGTAAACTGTTTTCAACATTCAACGGACTGGTGATGTTTCTGCTAGACTGCTGTGCACTAAGTCATATTTAACCACCAGATGGAGCCATTTGCTATGTCAAAGGAAATCCTGAAACGGACCTCATTGAGTATTTATTGCTCATAAACTAATCTCATTTCCCCACATTACAGAGAATATGCATTTATATCTATCGAGAGAGTCAATGATTGATATACTAATAGTTGATTTATACATCGCCTAGACTATTTTAGACTTTCAAGAAACTGTTGAATTCAAGAGTACCATCTAGATGACAGATGGAATATTGCCTCCATTAGTCCAACTCTGAATATTGAGCTAATTCAATGGAATATTCTCTTCCACCTGGTCTGTATGAAGAGGCTACAACCAGGCCCTAGAGTAACTCCTGCTTTGATCACATGGTGGTCAGGAAAACACCCTCACACACACACGCGTATAGTACAGCGTTTATCACTACCTGTGACATTTACTCCTCCTTTTAACCAGCTCGTATTTGAGACGAAGTGTAAACGCACCACTGGCGATACAACTCACAACTATAGGTTGTTACATATAGTGCCAACATTAAGGAACAGGCAGTACATCTGTGTCTTTCTGTGCTGGACCCAGCAACATCCAAGTTGTGAATAAATAAACACTTTTTAGATAATGACTACTTAATAAATGCCTAATAGATGACCATTGGCTCATACCTTTAAAAGCCTAACTTCTTATTGCAACTATAAGTGCCTGGCTGTCATATGTCCCCCACCATCCTAAGCGTTAATTACAGGTATAGGTACTAGGATGTTGCTGGGCCCAGCACAGGCAGTGGGGTCTTCTGGTCCCAGTGATGCCTAGCAGCACAGGCAGTGTGGTCTTCTGGTCCCAGTGATGCCGAGCAGCACAGGCAGTGTGGTCTCCTGGTCCCAGTGATGCCTAGCAGCACAGGCAGTGTGGTCTTCTGGTCCCAGTGATGCCGAGCAGCACAGGCAGAGTGGTCTTCTGGTCCCAGTGATGCCTAGCAGCACAGGCAGTGTGGTCTTCTGGTCCCAGTGATGCCGAGCAGCACAGGCAGTGTGGTCTTCTGGTCCCAGTGATGCCGAGCAGCACAGGCAGTGTGGTCTTCTGGTCCCAGTGATGCCGAGCAGCACAGGCAGTGTGGTCTTCTGGTCCCAGTGATGCCTAGCAGCACAGGCAGTGTGGTCTTCTGGTCCCAGTGATGCCGAGCAGCACAGGCAGTGTGGTCTTCTGGTCCCAGTGATGCCGAGCAGCACAGGCAGTGTGGTCTTCTGGTCCCAGTGATGCCGAGCAGCACAGGCAGTGTGGTCTTCTGGTCCCAGTGATGCCTAGCAACACAGGCAGTGTGGTCTTGCCAGTTTGATATCTGCAAACCATTTGTTCACCGTTGAATAATAATTACTCCCACATTTGTAAATGTTTAGTAAGCTAGTTATTCACACGTCTATATAGTGCTTTTAACGTCCTGTGTTGTGTGCTCGTTCTTTTACCAGGTACTGCAGGAATGTCTATCAAGGGCGTGTCCATCTTTTTGTGAGAAATTACACTGGTCGCTCAAAGTATTTATATAGTGTAAAATAGCACTCTCTTTAGGAACTGTAAAATACTTTACTAATGATTAGCAAATGGTTAAATGTGAGCGTAATTATAAATAAATGGTGAACACACAATTTATTAATGCCTTTTCTAAATGGTTTATTAAGGACCTTTATTCATTCACTACCAGAATGGGTAACACTTTATTTTAAGCACATACTGTATATTCGACAAAGAAAATCACTGAACACCTACTAGATAACCATTGGCTCATGTACTACCATATAACAGCGTAACTACATATTTCAAGGGTCCCACACCGTCCGTCAGTCCACTTTAGAAGTGTTTAAATATTAGGCAACATGTAATTCAATAGAAGGAGAGAGGGTGACTGCCAGGTCCTTAATGTTTTGGCTGTAGCCAATGGATACATTAAGGAACTGTTGGTCTCTCCCTTTCTCTGGTTTTTAATTCAATATAAAACCTGTGATTGTAGAATAATGATGCCGGGACTAGTTTATGTGAATGCAGATGAATTTCTGAGTGAGTGTGTCGTTCTGTTTTCTTCCCACCTCGACTGCACCCACAGAATGTGATCTGTCATGACCTCACAGACACAGCACTCGGACCAGCAGAACCAGAACTTTTAGAAAATAAGTTGGCTAATTTCACACGTTTGGCAGCGTCAGCCTCAAACCCTTTTTTTGGTTTAACTTTTTCCTGCACCATCCTTCCGTTTTTCTGTTTTTACTGAGAGTCAGAGCACGTCTCACTCTCTTTGGTGCGTTTGATGGTCAGCCAAATGCTCAATATGGAATCATTACGACAACAGAGAAATAGCGCAAAGGTCAGAAAAAAACAGGCTCATGGGCCGCCGGCCGTGTCCATTTTTGGCCCATCCCACCCCAATAAAAGATTATCGTTCTAAGTAATTGCCAGACGGCCAATCCGCCCATGCTCGTTGATGCAATGGTCTCTCTCTCTCTCTCTCCATACTGTATATATATATATATCGCTAGCTAGCTACATTTATGGCGGTAGAATAAAAAATAAAAAAAACATGAAAAAGTTCTTCCACTCCAAATGGAATGCAAAGGTCACCCGTAAATGATCCAGCCTGTGGGACCATTAAGTCCAGAAGGGGGTTTTATGGAACCTGGAGTTGTCTGCTCACTCTGCTGAAGAACTTGGAGTGGTGCAGTGGGAGAGGAGAGCTGTAGTACTCCCCATGTTCAGATGGACTATTCTCCCAAAGTGTTCACTTGTACACCTGCCTTTATGGATTTAAAAGGACTGGACTGTCTGGTGTAAGGAATAAAGTGGAAACTCACTCCAACCGTGCTTGCGCCAATCCAATGCATGAGGGGGAGTGAAGGAAGTACACACTTCTGGAGAAGGGTACAGAATCATAACGCATCCTTAGTCAGGACCAGGGCCGCTTTCTCTGTCCATGATGTGTGTGGTGAATAAGGCTGAGGCATCTCTGGAAATATATGAGCAGTCTTACAGAGTAGGTTGAATCAAACCAGCCAGGGACTACGGACGAAAATCTGCTGTCTAGCTAGATCAGGCACTAATATTACACCCCGGTATTGTGTGTATCTGTTGTGTACTGTTAAAATACAGTACATGGATTTCAGGTGAGGATTGTTGCAGTGATGTCATGGAGTGTAAGCAGACATGACAAATTGACTGAGCACATGTACCATTAAGTGTGTGTGGGTTGCTTTCTGTCATTAAAAGCGTACGCGCCAGCCTCCCCAAGCACAGCCCGTGCCGTATATCGTGTGTTTGTGTTACTTTCAGTGTAAATGAGTTCCAGAGGGCATTGCCTGTGGAAGCGCTTGGTTGTCTTGCTGCACATCATCACAAATGAGTGTTGAGGGGGCTACTGTGCAGCTGGGGTTGTTAGTCAGGAAGGGAAGGATGGCTGCAGTGGGCTTGATCAATATTACATGGCCTGTTCAACAACAGCACACACACACGGCAACTGAATTTATACAGCATCTATTATTGTATTTTGCTGTTAAATGTTGAGTAATAATGATACTGTATTTCAATAGGGGCTCTGTGTCGGAATATCTCTGAGACCAATGCCATGTCATGTGGTCCTTCTGGTATTCTGATCAGGTCTGCATAGCTGTCCTCCAGCTGTTGTTCTGTGGGTGAGTGACGGCTTCTGCTTCAGCCTCTCACAGCACAGAACCAGACCTGGGTTCAATTACTATTTGAAATAATTTCAAATACCTTATCTGTGTTTGATTGATCTTTCCCGGGCTTAAATGGACCAAATAAATAGTTCCAAAATGGCAAACCCCACCCATCTGGCACTCCAGGCAGGCTAGCGCAAGCACTTAGTATTTGAAAGACTGAATAGTATTTGAACCTATTCTCTGGCATCAGCTTCTCACAGCACAGTGCAGTATCACTGATCCGTATGGTGATTGCAGAGTGATGCGGCTAATTTGACTCACCATCATTGGTTAATGTGCAGTGAGAAGGCCACGGAGAGAGCTTCTCCAATCTCAGTGTGTAGCGTTTTTGCACTGTATAGAGAATAGTGTTCCAATTAGGACTCTCCCCCTCCCCTGGCGGGATTGGGACCAACCCGGTCCGCCGACTCCCTTCCCTCCTCCATCCTTCTTTTCCTCCCTCCTCCCCTTCATCTCTTCCGCTGACCAGGGCAGAGAGTTATAGCTGCCATAAAAGGCAGGTAATGCATTGTTAACTAATTCTGTCTGCTCAGAGCTGATATACCCCTCGCTCTAAATCTCAGTGCTTCCAATAAAATGTAAATGCTAATTCTTGGCCCCTACGAGCAGATATAATTTAAACAGGCGAGCTAGAGTTACATGCCGGAGGCAAGAGTGTGAACCGACTGACTAGCCCTGAGAGAAGAGGGAGAATCCAGTAAAGGAGAGATGAGGGGGAGGAAAGGGGAGAGGGGGAGGAAAGGGGAGAAGGGGAGGAAAGGGGAGAGGGGGAGGAAAGGGGAGAGGGGGAGAGATTAAATTGATAGCAGCGCCAGATTCTTATGGGCATGTCTTTGTTATGTTGTTGTTGAGGAACCTACATGTGGTGGGACAGGGGTCATTCGAGTTCTCCTCACCAAATGAAACCAGCAAAGAAGGAAAGCCGAGTTACTGGAGATACTGCATGATATTTCCATGTTAATACAGCCGGTGTCATACTCAGTGTTACCATGGGCTTCTGAATATTGATCCCCTTCTAGATTTCAACGATCCAGCTCTGTTTCTCTGCCATCTGTTGAGGATGGTGATCTGGCTTGTCCTGTAATGACATCATCAATTCATTTGCAGCTAAGAAAGGGAGAGAAAGAAGATTGAAAGCATTAAGTATGCCGTTCATGATTGGTGGGGGGGTGGGGGGTAATGAATTAATATGCAATGCAGGCACACACACAACGGTTCCAATGTTTTAGTAATTGTATAATAGAATATTTTGCTGAATATATTCCAATACAACAGAAGTTTATATTCCTGCAAGTTTGAGATGATACATTAGTAATTTGGTGAGTAGTTAAATAAGAGGCACAAATAGCTGGAATTAGCTCATTGTTCTAACAATTGTTATTACGTTGTTATAAACTAAAAGTGTTTCTCCGTAGCAATACATTATAAGAACGTAATACGTTGCTAGAAGCAAAAGTATGGGGTCCATCAAATGAAATAGTGTGACTCTTTGGACTGTAACCACTACTATGGATTTGACCAATTAGTTTTTCTTCTTGACCACCGTGCAGCGACTGAACAATGGATAGTATTCATCAGGCTCCAAATGGAAGAAAATGTACTAAAACAGGGAGGGACAGACAACTAGATTTACCCGACCTTGTCCAATAAGACGCTTTCGTATTCCATTGTGCCCTAATGAATACGATCCAGGTCCTCCTTATTTACAGTGCAGCAGCTAAGAGGAGAGCTCTAAAACCCAAATGAATCCTGATTCATTTTATCGTCCATGTTGCTAAATTACACATGGAGATAGGGACTGTCGCAATGCATTTCCTGAACATTTTAACAACAGTTCAAAGACGTTTTTTTTTTTTTATGGGATGGAGCTCTCTTTGCCATGTGTAAAATCCTATTAGACAAGCCTAAGTTACCAGGCAGCTGCACAATGTGATTCAGAGGCTCATTAAGGAATATAATGAGCTTCTCTTGTGTTGGAAAATGCATTCTCAGCAGGGATTGACTTTGAAGTACCACAAACAGGCTATGTAGATCAGCCATTTAAACGGGATCCTTTTGGAGGTTGTCATTGTCTAATATCTACCCTAGAACAGCAGTTAGAATACATGGCCAATACATAGCTTCGTTCTAAGTTGTGTGCTAGGATGGATGTTGGAACAGAGCCTCAGCCAGAGTGAAGATACAGATATGCTTACTGGGAGGATAATGATATGCAGCCAGTCACCATTAGATCTCAGTGGAAAACTCAACAGATACCTGCATCCCATGATGTCCTCACCTGGGAGGACACACACACACACACACACAGCTGCCCAGTGTAGATATTCTGAGGCTTAAAAGATAAGCGGAAGGACAGTCAAGAGTACTCACCTCCTCCTCGGCCCTATCTTATTCTTCATCACCACCTAGCCCCTTTGCGCCCCCTGTCCTCCCTTTGCCCCAAATAATCACGGCTGACAATCCTCCATCACCCAGCCTCAGGCCCCCTGCCTCTCCCCTCAGCTTTGTGCCCCCTGTCCTCCCTTGGCCCAAAGGAATCACGGCTGCCTGACTATTGGGCTGTTTCAGACATCATGTGTCCCTGCATTTTACTACAGAGACTTAATGGCGCCCTTTTACGTTGAAAAATCGGCTTGTATTTCCTAAAGAGGTCGAATGTGTGGTGAGCACTAATCCGCTCACATTTAGCCTAGACACGTTCTGGTCTCTGGCTCTTAGCCCTGCCCAAACCCCCTGACTGGGTGCTGCATGTCCACCGCCCACCACTGATCAAGGCATGCTAGAGCCAAGCCGAAGAACCGTTTCTGCTTGCCCTCTATCCGAGCATAATGCTTCGCCATGAAGTATCTAACGTTACATCCTCTCAATGAATGGTGTTATACACTTGAGCTTTCAATATGGGGGATCAAGTTTTTTTTTTTAAACAGCTGTGACTTTAGAACTGAGAAGCCACATTTGGCAATGGAGAGAAAAAAGAAATGGCCACTGTCTAATCTGTCTAATGTTAACCTATGCACCAGACCTGGGTTCAAATAGGATTTGATTTTACTTTCAAATAATTTAACTGTGCTTGACTCAGCTGGAAAAGTGGAGAAGTTCCAAAAGTGCAAACAATGCTCATCTTGCACCCCAGGCAGGCTCAATCGAATGTGTAAAGATTTCAAATACTATTTGAACCCTGGCCATTAGAAGGAAACGCACTCTTTTCATGGGGGCTTAGTGTTCTAAGAGCCTGTGGAATCCTCTGGATTTCCAACTGTGATATTTCTTTCATCACAAAATGTGGTTCTCATATTCATTGATTCAGCAAGGAGTCGGATCTGGCAAAAATGTTTAAGTGCCTTTGACTCAGAAAATAATCCTTTCCACAAGAGGAAACAGGTTTACGAAGCACAGTGGACTTTTGATGCTCATAGGATTAGTTTTACGTAGTTTAAGTGTGGTGTAGATGATCAATCCTTCTTACTCTGGATATTTGCATGCACCGGATTGTGTGCCTGGGTAATTCTACGAAAATGGTGGCTTTCCTGTTCCGGCCTTATTCACCAGGAAAAACACTTAAAAATGTGAGATAATGACCTCCAAACTATTTTTTTTTGTTTTAACAAAACATATGTAAGAGTTATATTGCAAACTATTTTTTGTGTACATTGTAGAGCACGGTCAGTACCATGAAATTGGCTTGTCCCTCGGATCAGGAGTCATGGTTTAGTGACATATTTAGAGTTAAAACATATATTTGTCTCCCTCTTTAAATGCCATAATACAAAGGAAAGTATTACAGTTATTTAGTGGACTACTTAAAAAACATCAAATAAATATTACAAATCATTTACGAGTAATAGATGTCCCTCAATTTCATGTCACTAGCGTTAAAATGTATCAAAAACACCACTTTGAAAAAAATGCAGCATCCTTGCCAAATTCTTCCTGGGTCAAAGGTTCATTGGAGACGGGACTATTTTGAAAAGCACACGGTGAGTGTGCACTCCTTCTTCATATGTTAACAATTTGAATTTCCACACTGGTGTCCTCTATGTGGCAGAGGAGCCCCTTATCTCCTTCTGCACCATCTCACCCAGCAGAAGGATGGATCCAGCAGCCATATGGGCTCACCTGGACCCCACCCTGGACATGATAAAACACCAGCACCCTGCCGTGCAACACCTTCATTTCTTTAATGTTGTCCCTGCCACACAATATAAATAGAAGGGCAACTTCTACATGGTTTGCACAGAACCTTACAAGAAGGGCTTCCAAGGGGACTACGTGGAACCTTTTAAAGGCCAGTCAAGGAAAAGGTGCTCCGGATGGAGTGGGGGGAGGGGGGGGGGGGTCATTAAAGAGGTCGGCCGACCTCTTGGTCCGCCACGGGAGAGACACAACGGATGCAATGTCTTTCTACCAGGAGTTGAGGGACTCTGTTAGTCAAATACAGTTGCATTATGTCAGCGAGGAAGAGGTGGAAAGAAAGGCGCAGAGGATGTCTGAGGTATCTCTGGTTACCGTAAAAGGAACCATGCGAATGCACCAGGTTGTAAGTATCACACCTGGCATCCTAAAATATAGAGAGAAGTTGTCTCTGCCAAGCAGCGGAAGGCATGTGGGATTGCCCATGTTATGGGCTCCCAAGAAGTCACCCTCCCGACAATGCCGGGCTAATGGCCGTGATCTCTCACCTCCACAACAACCAGATGTCATCGACCTGGATACCTCAGCTCCACTTCGTCCAGATGTCATCAAGTCTCACCACAGTGGACAGTGGTATATCGTGAACTACGACCAACAACCCTGGCATTATACTGGAGGTTGAAGAACATAATGTCAAAGTTAAGTGCAAGCACAGGAATGGTGTCGACAAGTTCTACTGGCCAAGCCCTAGAGATGATACCTGGTATGGGGATGACCAGATTGTTTGCCTGATGCCAGTGAACAAAATATCAGATCAAATTTGCCACAGTATCTGGAAGTACTTGGAGGAGCACCTGACTGCATGACAGGTGGCAGACGTGAACTGGCTACTGGTGAAGACGCCGTCAGTAGCTAGAAAGCAATGGAGATTGGCTCTGAAGAGATCTGACGCGACACAATAACATGGCAAAGACAGACATATCTGAAGTAAAAGTGAAGAACAATACAGGAAAAATCCATGAACATGTTGTACTGCAAACTAAATGTTGGTATCAGTGTGGTTTTAGGAAACCAGTTTTAGTTGATGTTCCATGTTAGTGCGTCTTATGTTCTAGTGGACAATGTTGTGTTATGAAAGACACATTTTTAGTCAATAGGCTTCTTCTTTCGGTCTTAATCTTTGACCAATAACCCTCCTTTTGTTGTTCATATTAAATCAATCCATCTCATGAAATCTGAAATGATTTGCAATTAAAAATATTGCTAATAAATTGACAAAGTGTGTTTGAAATGATCTTATGTTTGTCATTGGTTTCACATTGTGCCACTGGTAATACTGTATGGGATATTGGTGTTCTGGCATCAGAGTTGCCCAATTGAATTGAATACGTTTTTTTGTATCTACCTAACTGTTGCTACATTCATTAGTAAACGTTTTAAGGATGTGATCATTCAATTTTGACGACTCGACCTCAATTATTTCTAATGTTACAAAAAAGAAAAACTATAGTACAAATGGAAAAATGTCAGACAATAGAACGTTACATGTTTAAAGTCAATTATTACTAATCCAACCAACTAATCCAAGCCAAGATCCCACAATTCCCGGCTGGCGACCTCCATTTTCTTTAAACACCTCGCTTGAGCCTCAAATGGCACCCTATTCCCTATTTGGTGCCAATTTCTTAGTATTATCATGAACCTTTTCTGTCTTTGATTATATATGCAAATTAAAGACTGAAATTACATTCTGGAAAGCCTGAATTGTCACCTAAAATATAGGTAACACCAGTGACAAAAAGGCAGCACCAGCATTTATTTTTCATGTAATGTAGTAAAAATATGTTAAGCTGTCATTTAAGTTGATTTATAATGTTAAGGGGTTAACTATTATCTGACTAAACGTTTTGATTTAAAATATAGATTTCAAATTTGTAAAAGTTGGCTGTTCAAAAAGCCACCATTCTCATAGAATGACCCGCATGCGTAATGCATTCACAACAGCCCCAAGCCCTTTATATCAGAAGAGGATAGAAGTAGGAAGTTTCTTTGATTACGTTGAGAATGTATTTGATAATAGACAGTGTCATCATCAGATCCTTCATTTCTAGTGGTTGAGAAGAGCCACATGACCATAATACATCAACGAAAATGTTGAAGGTATTTTTTTTTTTCTTTTTTTTTTCTTTATTGAAGAGATTGTGTTCGGAAAAAACAGGGAAGTGTGAGTCAAAGGGCAGTGGGATGGATTTGAAACATGCCGACTCATACATGTATGCCAGAGTCAGTGGCTCTCACCGCTGGACCACACAGGCCACCATACTAACATTTTACATCAAGTCCATCTCTCTCCTCTCTGTTGGCCAGAAATAAAGCCAATCTCCCAAAGTAGCCCAGATTCGCGTGGCAGGTATCCAGGAAATGTCAGTGAATTTGGGGAGCAGACAGAACAGATGGGCTCTCCACCACCAGACACCTCCTCCCTCTCCAGTACGCTCCCCTCATCTTTCCTCACCAACTTTACCTCCTCTCTCTCAAATTCAAATATACTTTATTGGCATGACAGGAATGATCAAATGTTGCCAAAGCAATACAATACACAAAATAATTAGGATATAATACAAAATGAAATCTCTCACTCCCTCTCCCCTTCTCTATCTCTCAACTCTCTCCTTTCTCTCACCACTCACCCTCCCTCTCTCCCCTTCTCTCTCTCACTACCCTCTGTATCTAGTCCTTTGAACCATCGTGGCACCCTGCCCTGGTTTCCTGTCTCAGCCTGATATACATGTTACAATATTGATACGGCAAAGGTTTAATGGTCTGTTTTACCACGTAGCATTTGACCATCTACTAGACACGATGAGAGCAGAGAGAGGAGAGACAACATCACGTGTTTCCTGTGTTTCCACTACTGGCCTCTCCACGATGGCATGCCTCCACCTGGTTTGCTTCAGTGAGTCGTTGTAAAAAGAAAAGTCTGACGCCGTGTCGGAAAGGTACAGTATATCATGCAATTTTGGAAGGGATCAGTTTAAACTAGAGTAGGAAGGGAAATGTAATTGATCTGTAACACTTGAAGCTTGCCGGCACGGTGCATTATGATGCTGTTATAATGTAACGCTTGTCATAAGCATGCAGGCCTATTACCCTCTTATAACGCGTTATTGTCACCTCATAATGACCCTGACTACATTTCCTCCATGATGGCGCTAGACTAAGGTGTCATCTTTTATCTGGTCAGGAAACAACATGGAGGGTATAGTCTTTATTTCCCTGAGATGAAGTATTGATCCGGGTAAGAAGGTGGGAAATAAACACCTCTTTCACATCTCAGAGCTACTGGACAGTATATCTAGGTTCAAGAACGTTATCCTAATCCCAACTGTATTAAATAAACGTGTTACTTTCAACTTGAAAAGACTTCCTCTCCTGAGTGTGTTGTTACTTTCAAACGATCGGCTGGAAAAAAAAAAAAGGAGACTTTACTCCAAACTATGTGAAAATGTATGTCAGATGTGTTGCCTTGACAACAGGAAGGGCAAAGGAGGGCCGCCTCGGACTAAGTGTCTCATCTGTTTCCTATTGGCTGGGGGGGAGAAAGGTAGCGAGAGAAAGAGGGAGAGATTGAGAGAGAGGAGAAAGGGAGACTAGGAGAGAGAGAGAGATATTGAGAGAGGGGGAGAGAGAGTAGGAGAGAGCGAGAAAGAGGGGGAGAGAGAGAGAAGTGAAAGAGAGAGGGAGAGAGATGTGAAAGACTGAAGGGGGGCTGAGGTGTATTTCTGTCTGTAATAAAGTCTGACCACTGGGTACACTTACAGCCCTCCTGAAGCTGCTCCATTCTACTGACTGCCGACCCACTGGGCCTTGAGTTTACAACACCTGCTGTGTCTGGTTCCCCTACATAAATCCAGGTGCTACTGAGCAGGCGTCTCTTTCTGCAGCCACCACAGGGAGGCTGAAGGATGGAAGAGGGAGGGAAGGAGGCAGGAGGAGAGGGACGGGCTAGAAGGCAAGGGCTAAGAAAGGAAAGGGGGATTTCTAGTCAGTTGTACAACTGAATGCATTCAACTGAAATGTGTCTTCCGCATTTAACCCAACCCCCTTAATCAACATGCTATGAGTTCTTAAAATGCCCCAGTTAGCGTTCTGCAGGGAAAACGTTTTGAAAGCTGGGGATCCCTATTCCCACCACTGAGAGTAGGCCTATAGCCTTACCACTCAATCACATTATTTGCTTGTTTAACTGTAAATTGTGAGATTAGTGTGTACACTGCAAATGGGTGTATCAACCCATTTGTTTCATAGCGTTAAAAATATAACAGTGGCGGTGGGGCTGATCACATCCTGCCTGCTGAGGTTCGGGTGTGGTGAGGAGGGAACAGCCCTACCCTCTTGGCCCCACACTGCCCCCTGGCCCTTTAGTATGGGATTTGCAACTACTGAGCTGCTAAACCCTAGAAATGATTTCCCTCTCAGCAGCTCCTCCAGCTCAACACAGTACACCCGGCGCTCTTTGCTGATTGATTCATGTACTATGTTTGGCGTTTTATGGCTGTTTTATCACCCTCCTGCAATTTACTAGGCTTTCTGTGCCTTTACTGCCGAGTGGGTGGAGCACAGCACGAGCGCATTGGAGCTATAGGTATGCCCACAGCACAAGTGCATTGGAGCTATAGGTGTGCCCACAGCACAAGTGCATTGGAGCTATAGGTGTGCCCACAGCACAAGTGCATTGGAGCTATAGGTGTGCCCACAGCACAAGCGCATTGGAGCTATAGGTGTGCCCACAGCACGAGCGCATTGGAGCTATAGGTGTGCCCACAGCACGAGCGCATTGGAGCTATAGGTGTGCCCACAGCACGAGCGCATTGGAGCTATAGGTGTGCCCACAGCACGAGCGCATTGGAGCTATAGGTGTGCCCACAGCACGAGCGCATTGGAGCTATAGGTGTGCCCACAGCACGAGCGCATTGGAGCTATAGGTGTGCCCACAGCACGAGCGCATTGGAGCTATAGGTGTGCCCACAGCACGAGCGCATTGGAGCTATAGGTGTGCCCACAGCACAAGTGCATTGGAGCTATAGGTGTGCCCACAGCACAAGTGCATTGGAGCTATAGGTGTGCCCACAGCACGAGCGCATTGGAGCTATAGGTGTGCCCACAGCACAAGTGCATTGGAGCTATAGGTGTGCCCACAGCACAAGTGCATTGGAGCTATAGGTGTGCCCACAGCACAAGTGCATTGGAGCTATAGGTGTGCCCACAGCACAAGTGCATTGGAGCTATAGGTGTGCCCACAGCACAAGTGCATTGGAGCTATAGGTGTGCCCACAGCACGAGCGCATTGGAGCTATAGGTGTGCCCACAGCACAAGTGCATTGGAGCTATAGGTGTGCCCACAGCACAAGTGCATTGGAGCTATAGGTGTGCCCACAGCACGAGCGCATTGGAGCTATAGGTGTGCCCACAGCACGAGCGCATTGGAGCTATAGGTGTGCCCACAGCACAAGTGCATTGGAGCTATAGGTGTGCCCACAGCACAAGTGCATTGGAGCTATAGGTGTGCCCACAGCACAAGTGCACTGTAACCAGTGTTGGTGTGTAGTGAACTACATAATGTTCAACTAGTAATTTCACCACATTTCCCAGTGGTAGTTGAAATCAATTGGAATCTAGGTAGTGTTTTCAGTAGTTTGTGTTGTTGTTATTGCCACATAGCTGTGCAGCCAACTGCTGGATCTACACCCTACTTTTTTTTTGTTGCTAAAATAAAATATGGGTGAAGTAGGCAATCATTTCCTTTCTTTTTTTTAGCACCAGACCTGCCTTAATTCTCACTGAAATATCATGTTTTGTGTTTTATAGGCTAATTTACACACTCTTAAAATGTGACCCCAACGTGATCTGTACTTGCGATTTGTAGTCCGCCATTTTGGATTTACGTATCATTTTTCAATGGATGTAGGATGTAGCAAACTACTTTCAAAGTAAAGTTAAGTAAACTATATGTTTTTTAAAGGGACAATAAGTAGTTGAAACAATAACAAAAGAGGACTCCCCACCGGTAAAAAGCTGAGGGAACGGGCTGCGAAAAATGTAACCACTCTCAAAATCATAAACGGGACAATGGATTGAATCATGGTACCATTTTAGCCATGTTTTGAGGCTGTATGGCATTTGTTTACATTTACTTTGCTTTCAAACTTTGACGTAAAACAAGCAAATATTTTGTGTTCTGATGGGGTACAACAGTTGAACTAAGCTCATGAGGCATTTATAAGTTATATTCTTCAAGAATCAATGGGCATATATAATTCATTTATAAGTGGATGTAGCAACTATAGATTGCCTCTATAACCTCTTAAATGTAACTAAATGTAATCGTAAATGTAATCTATGTAATCCCCAAAAGTAATTATTTATCATGAGGGCCAGGAACAACAACTAGTAATGCTGTATACTCCAAGAAAGGTTCAAATCTCACCTTTTGGTAAAAAAAATGTTTTATAAATTGCTGAGTTGTAGTAATCCAGGCATATGCGCTGTTAGTGGCTGTGACATAGGAGTTGATGGACAGCCAGAAGAGAGAAATAAATGGTAGGAGGGACGTCCCAGCTTCAAGTGGTGTCAGAGGAACAAAGGCTTCTAAAACAGCTTCTACCCCCAAGCCATAAGACTCCTGAACATCTAATCAAATGGCTTCCCAGACTATTTGCCCCCCCCCCCCCCATTTACACCGCTGCTATTCTCTGTTGTTATCATTTATGCATTGTCACTTTAATAACTCTACCTACTTGTACATATTACCCGGCACCCCCTTGTATATAGTCTCGCTATTGTTATTTTACTGCTGCTCTTTAATTACTTGTTACTTTAGTGTCTTATTCTTACTTATACTTTTTGTTGGTTAGGGGCTCGTAAGTAAGCGTTTCACTGTAACACCTGTTGTGCATATGACTAATTCCATTTGATTTGATTTGACATCTGCGTCACACAGGCAGAAGAGACATTGTCATGTGTCCGTGAGAATCAGGGCTACCGCTCAACAACAAGGCATTTCGATCTATGGGGTCCGTAGGTCCCCAAAACAGGGGACTTTATATCTAAACGGTTTTCACTGGTAGCTTTAGTTTAGCTTAATTTCATCCAGTTTGAACTAATTGGTAGTTTGGTAAACTATATTTTCAGATAAGCATCCCCAACACTGACTGAAACCATGCATGTATGGTCTAAACTTGCATGCACTCATACCTGCGCACACACACGTACATTTATCATTTATTCAAACTGGGTCAGGTTGAAGTGGGTATTAACACAATGCGGATGTGTCACTTTTCAAATAATTCAAAGGATTGGCTCACCCTGCAAGGCTGCTGAACGAGGGCTCTGGCCATTGTCATATCACGATATCACCACTAGAGGGCGTCACCCCTCAGTGGACTGTTTTGGAGGTTGGCGCACCAATGTTTGGGCTAGATTCCTCGAGATTCCTCAGCCTTGATTGGTGAAATTAGTGCCAGAACGCAACGCACTGACGCAACGCACTGAGTGTCACGCTACAAGCAAAGCCACCCATCTCCTTCAGCTGCACCGCCCCATTACAACACACAGGCACTCCTAGTCACATGTGTTGTAGCCCACTCAGGTAGCTGTTGTAACATGTGCAAAGGAACTCTTAACATCTTCCACCAGACGTTGTTCTTCTCCCATTCATTTCAAACAGACCAGAGCCAGTTAACTGCAGTACTTCACTCTTCTTAGCATTTAAAACGAGTATTCAATAAACGAATTGTCAGACATAATGTTGAATGATGTGTTTGTGTTCACAGCTGTGTCTTCAAAATTATTTTTTCTTCTTCATGCAGTGTAACTGTAGGCTACTGGATATACTTGTTAGAAGAGCTAATAAATCATATTTAGAAATATTCTAAAATTGACCACCAGAGGGAGCAAGATGCTATCAAATCTTGTTAGATTGAGATATATCTCCTGCATTCGGCAAAATGTTTACTTACAGTTGGAAACACGAAGCCAAGGTTATGTAAATTCGTTTTTATATGCAGCAACAAGCTATGCAAACTTTACAAATAGTCCAAGCCAAATCATTGCAATTATTCATTTTTTTTCTCGTTTTTTTGCTTGAACGTGAATAAATCTGCCTTCTGCCCCTGAACAAGGCAGTTAACCCACTGTTCCCCAGTAGGCTGTCATTGTAAATAAGAATTAGTTCGTAACTGACTAACCTAGTTAAATAAAGGTTAAATAAAAAAATTAAAAGGTCAAGTGTAGGCCATTTTCCCTCCTGCTCTCTGTGAAGGCAGTGCTTGAAGTGGACAGAAATAGATGCCTGGGCTCTGTAGGATTTTGGAGGCAACATTTTTGGAGGCTATTTAACTCTTGCTTTCCATAGAAAGGATATCTAACTGAACGACCAATAACCCCAGAGGCTCTTACAGCACTGAGAGCCTGAGATACATCATTCTTAATGGAAGAGGATAAGTTTTCACCCAGTGAAAGAGATAAGAGACAAAGAAGCGCGATTTATGATGGAGGGGAGAAGTGGGGGAGAAGAGCTTGAGGCTGGGTTCCTCCCTTGATTTTTTCCAGCTGCTTGGTTTACTGCTGCCTGGTTCTGTGGCCAGGTTTGTGTCTGTACATGACTGTGGCCAAAGGCTAGGGACGCTCCCAGCCCCAGGCCAGGACCACACCACTGGCTCCCACAGTCCCGAAGAGAACAACCCAGGCCTGCCCCGCCCCTCTGTGGGCCCCGCCTGTGACGAGCCAACTCCCCCGCGGGCCCCAAGACCCTCAACCCTCTCTCTGGGCCTTGGAACTTTGAAGTCCCCGCTCCAACCCCCATCCCCTCTCCCCCATCTGGCTCCTTCATCTTCCCTCCTCTCTCCTGAGTGATGAAACATAGAGTGGAGACATGTAACATGTTAGTTTAAGAGAGAGTGCAGGTGTAGATAACCCATGCAGCAGACTCGGGCTAAGCTTTATTTATGAGTAGCCTGTCAGTTGTTTAGGTGTTGGAGCGACACGAGCAACTAAAGCCCTTTACTCTGCAGTAAATCAGAAGTACGCAGAGCCACTCTGAGAAAGGCGGCGGGTAGAGTGTGTGTTTACATGTGCGTGCGACTGTTGTGTAATGTGTGCGAGCTTGTTTGGCTAAGTGGTGTGGCATGTGGTGCGTGCGTCAAGTCAAATCGACGTTTATTAGTCACGTTCACAGGATACAACCTGTGTGGACCCCAGGAAGAGGAGTGAAATGCTTACTTACAAGCTCAACGTCAACAATGCTCAGTGTTCAATATCAAGAAGGTCCAATATAGATATTTTACAAAAAGCACAGAATCAATAGTAGGTCTGATCAAAATAAAACACACAAAAGTGTATGCAAGATATAATTGTATGTGTGTGTGTGTGAGTGTGTGTGTGTGTGCGTGTGCGAGTGCGTGTGCGTGTGCGTATGCGTGTGTGTGTGTGTGTGTATGTGTGTGTGTGTGTGTGTGTGTGTGTGTGTGTGTGTGTGTGTGTGCGAGTGCGAGTGCGAGTGCGTGTGCGTGTGCGTGTGCGAGTGCGAGTGCGTGTGCGTGTGTGTATGTGTGTGTGTGTGTGTGTGTGTGTGTGTGTCCGTGTGTGTGTGTGTGTGTGTGTGTGTGTGTGTGTGTCCGTGTGCGTGTGTGTGTGTGTGTGTGCAGGCTAACACTGAGGGTCCGGGGTGAGGCCACCAACACAGATCTAGAGACAGCATGGTTGAGTCTAGTCCATTGCTACAGACATAACAATAGAATCATAAACAGGTTTCAATACGCCCCACTAAAAGCTATATTTACAGTTGCCTCTCTAGGTCTGCGCTTACACAGGAAGCCCAGTTGTGATGTTTTTTCACTATTTGGCCATTTGACCAATCAAATTAGCTCTGGTAAAGATCTGATGCGAAAAGATCTGATGTGATTGGTCAAAAGACCAATTAGTGGAAAAAAGATCAGAATTGGTCTGCCTGTGTAAACAGAGCCCAGGAAGTCGACAGGAAACCGACTTGCAACACCGTACCCAAATACTTCATCTGGACTTGATTGAGCTTGCCTGGTACAATGGAACCAATACAACTGTCACATAAGTGCAAACCCACCTATCTGACACTTCAGGCAAGCTTTGCAATTGAGTTATACAGAGGCTTGTACTGCATCGAGGCCACTTCAAGACAGGTCTTCAGGTATGAGTTGGCAGGCTTTCAGACCTGTCATGGTGTGATTGATTGCAAAAAGGTTACATACTCCCTGTATTTGTTACTACTGTTTTCCCCGTCTGTAGTGTGTGTTGTCTTCTTTTTCTCTATCTACCCTTTTGTCTGTTCTTTCTCCCCCTAGCTGTCTCTGTCCTGCTCAACAATGAGTGTGTCTCTGGTGTATCGTTTTGTTCCCTTAAGTGGGTGAGTTGCAGGGCCTTGGTGAGAGAGAGGAGAGCAAGGAGGGAAGATAGAGAGAGAGCAGAAGTGAAGTCAAAAAAGGAGGGAGAGGGAGAGGGGAAGAGAAGAGAGGCAGAGTGAGAGGTAAAAGGGACAAGGAAAAAAGAGAGAGAGAAGGAAAGAGCTAGAGGGGGAATCTTGGCCCTTATCTGTTGTGCTGGAGGCAGGTAGTGGTACATCTGCTCTGTCTCCAAACACAGCAGAGCTCTGGGCTGTCTGTCTGGGGTCTGATGTGTTTCTGTCCCAGCAGCTACCTACCACTGGCAGAGATACTATGACTTTGTGTATGTGAAGAGAAAGACAGGGGGGCAGAGAGAAGGGGGAGAGAAAGAGAGAGATGGGCAGAGAGAAGGGGGAGAAAAAGAGAGATGGGCAGAGAGAAGGGGGAGAAAAAGAGAGATGGGCAGAGAGAAGGGGGAGAAAAAGATAGATGGGCAGAGAGAAGGGGGAGAAAAAGAGAGATGGGCAGAGAGAAGGGGGAGAAAAAGAGAGATGGGCAGAGAGAAGGGGGAGAAAGAGAGAGATGGGCAGAGAGAAGGGGGGAGAAAAAGAGAGATGGGCAGGGAGAAGGGGGAGAAAAAGAGAGATGGGCAGAGAGAAGGGGGAGAAAAAGAGAGATGGGCAGAGAGAAGGGGGAGAGAAAGAGAGAGATGGGCAGAGAGAAGGGGGAGAAAAAGAGAGATGGGCAGAGAGAAGGGGGAGAAAAAGAGAGATGGGCAGAGAGAAGGGGAGAGAAAGAGAGAGATGGGGGGAGAAAAAGAGAGATGGGCAGAGAGAAGGGGGAGAAAAAGAGAGATGGGCAGAGAGAAGGGGGAGAAAAAGAGAGATGGGCAGAGAGAAGGGGGAGAAAAAGAGAGCTGGGCAGAGAGAAGGGGGAGAAAAAGAGAGATGGGCAGAGAGAAGGGGGAAAAAGAGAGATGGGCAGAGAGAAGGGGGAGAAAAAGAGAGATGGGCAGAGAGAAGGGGGAGAAAAAGAGACATTGGCAGAGAGAAGGGGGAGAAAAAGAGACATGGGAGAGGGGCAGAGAGAAGGGGGAGAGAGAAAGAGAGAGATGGGAGAGGGGGCAGAGAGAAGGGGGAGAGAGAAGGGGAGAGAGAAAGAGAGAGATGGGAGAGGGGGCAGAGAGAAGGGGGAGAGAGAGAGATGGGAGAGGGGGCAGAGACAGGGGGAGCAAGAGAGAGATGAGAGAGAGGGGGCAGAGAGAAGGGGGAGAAAATGAGAGATGAGAGAAGGGGGAGAGAGAAAGAGAGAGATGGGAGAGGGGGCAGAGACAGGGGGAGCAAGAGAGAGGGGGCAGAGAGAAGGGGGAGAAAATGAGAGATGGGAGAGGGGGCAGAGACAGGGGGGGAGCAAGAGAGAGGGGTGCAGAGACAAGGGGGAGAACGATGCAACCATATCATATCATGTCAAATCAAATCAACGTTAATTAGTCGCGTATACAGATTTGCAGTAATGCATAGCAATACAAACAATACACACATAATCCAAAAAGTAAAAAAGAAAGAATTTAAGAAATATCAGAAGGAGCGATGTCAGATTTCGGGAATATAAATATACACTACATTACCAAAATCATGGCATTAACATGAAGCTGCTCCCCATTATGCTGCTTTAACAGCCTCCACTTATCTGGGAAGGCTTTCCACTAGATGTTGAAACATTTCTGCGGGGACTTGCTTCCATTCAACCACAAGCATTTGTGAGGTCGGCACTGACGTTAGGCGATTAGGACTGGCTCGCAGTCGGCGTTCCAATTCATCCTAAAGGTGTTCGATGGGATTGAGGTCAAGGCTATGTGCAGGCCAGTCAAGTTCTTCCACACCGATCTCGACAAACCGTTTCTGTATGGACCTCGCCTTGTGCACGGGGGCATTGTCATGCTGAAACAGGAAAGGGTCTTCCCCAAACTGTTGCCACGAAGTTGGAAGCACATAATCGTCTAGAATGTTATTGTATGCTGTAGCATTAAGATGTCCCTTCACTGGAACTAAGGGGCCTAGCCCGAACCATGAAAAACAGCCCTAGACCATTATTCCTCCTCCACCAAACTTTACAGTTGCCACTAGGTCCACAAGAACACAGTGGCCTCCATCATTCTTAAATGGAAGAAATTTGGAACCACCAAGACTCTTCCTAGAGCTGGCCACCTGGCCAAACTGAGCAATTGGGGGAGAAGGGCCTTGGTCAGGGATGGTGGTGGCAGCATCATGCTGTGGGGATGATTTTCAGTGGCAGGTACTGGGAGTCTAGTCAATATCGAGGTAAAGATGAACAGAGAAAAGTACAGAGAGATCCTTGATGAAAACCTGCTCCAGATCGCTCAGGACCTCAGACTGGGGCGAAGGTTCAACTACAAACAGGACAACGATGCACAGAGCCAAGACAACATAGGATTGGCTTCAGGACAAGTCTCTGAATGTCCTTGAGTGGGTCAGCGAGAGCCCGGACTTGAACCCGATCAAACATCTCTGGAGAGACCCAGAAATACCTGTGCAGCAACGCTCCCCATCCAAGCTGACAGAATCTGCTTGAGAAGATCTGCAGTGAAGAATGTGAGAAACTCCCCAAATACATGTGTTCCAAGCTTGCAGCGTCATACCCAAGAAGACTCAATGCTGTAATCGCTGCCAAAGGGGCTTCAGCGTACTACTGAGTAAAGGGTCTGAATACTTATGTAAATGTAATATCTCCGTTTTTTAATTTTGAAGAAATGTGCAAAAATGTCAAAAAACATTTTCTGCTTTGTCATTGTGTAGACTGACGAGGGGAAAAAGCGATGTAATCCATTTTAGAATAAGGCCGTAACGTAACAAAATGTGGAAAAATAATACTTTCCCGAAGGCACTATATATACACTCAGTGGCCAGTTTATTAAGTACGCCAATCTAGTATGGGGTCAGACACCCCTTTGCCTCCAGAACAGCTTGAATTCTCCGTGGCATGCATTCTGCAAGGTGTGGCGTTCAAACATTGCTCAATTGGTATCAAGAGGCCAGAAAAACATTCCCCACACCCTTACACTACCGCCACCAGCCCGAAGCGTTGACACTAGGCAGGATAGGGCCATATATTCTTGCTGCTAAGCCAAATCCTGACACGGACTTCAGCATGATGCAACAGGAAGCGGGATTCGTCGGTCCAGGCAATGACTTTCCCACTCCTCAGTTGTCCAGTGTTGGTGATCACGTGCCCATTTGGAGACTCTTCTTGTTTTTAGCTGATAGGAGTGGAACCCGGTGTGGTCGTCTGCTGCAATGGCCCATCCGAGACAAGGACCGACAAGTTGTGCTTTCAAGAGATGCCGTTCTGCACACCACTGTCGTACTGCGCCATTATTTGCCTGTTTGTGGCCCTGCCTGTTAGTTTGCACAATTCTTGCCATTCTCCTTCAACCTCTCATCAACGGGCCGTTTTCCCCCACAGGACTGCTGCTGACTGGATGGTTTTTGTTTGTCTCCCCATTCTCTGTTAACCCTAGACACTGTCATGCGTAAAAAGCCCAGGAGGCCGGACGTTTCTGCGATACTGGAACCGGGGCGCCTGTCTTGCCTGGAGCCTCTGAGACAATTGGCTGGGGGGGCAAGGGTGGTGTGTTTGTCTGTTTTCGTTTCTCTCTCTCTCTCTCTCTCTCTCTCTCTCTCTCCATCTCTCCATCTCTCTCTCTCTCTCTCTCTCTCTCTCTCTCTCTCTCTCTCTCTCTCTCTCTCTCTCTTTCTCTCTGTGTGTGTGTGTGTGAGTGAGAGAATTTCCGTCAGTGTAAAGGTCCTTAGGGGGAACCCCCACCCCTTCAAGCTCCCTCCTTTTGTCAATGGCTGTCCAGACAAGCTTGTCCCCCCCCCCCTTCTTTCTCTGCAGTCTGTGGCACCCTGTGCTTTATTGCATTTGATTCTAGTGTGTCCATTCCAGAGATGGCTCAGATAGCAGCTGAGGCTAAATTGCCGGTCATAAAGCATCTGCAATAGCAATGGAGCCCTCAGGGTGAGACAGCTGCTGCTAACCTATAGGGAGCAAGGAGTTGTCATCGTTGTAGAGTCTTGTAGAGATGTTGTTGAGCTGGTATACAAAGGTTTATCAACTAATATTTTTCATTGTAGAGCATTGATTTATAATGGATAAATATAAACGCAACATGCAACCATTTCAACGATTTTACTGAGTTACAGTTCATATGAGGAAATCAGTCAATTGAAAGAAATGAATCAGGCCCTAATCTATGGATTTCACGTGACTGGGAATACAGATATGCATCGGGTTGGTCACAGATACCTTGTTAAAAATGGGCCTTTCAATGGGTCTCAGGATCTCGTCATGGTATTTCTTTCCCGGTAAAATGCAATTGTGTTCGATGTCCGTAGCTCATGCCTGCCCATACCATAACCCCACCGCCACCATGGGGCCCTCTGTTCACAACGTTGACATCGGCAAACTGCTCGCCCGCATGACGCCATCCACATTGTCTGCGGTTTGTGAGGCCGGTTGGATGTACTGCCAACTTCTCTAAAACAATGTTGTAGGCGGCTTATGGTAAAGAAATGAACATTCAATTCTCTGGTAACAGCTCTGGTGGACATTCCTGCAGTCATCATGCCAATTGCACACTCCCTCAACTTGAGACATCTGTGGCATTGTGTTGTGTGACAAAACTGCACATTTTAGAGTGGCCTTTTATTGTCCCCAGCGCAAGGTACACCTGTGTAATGATCATGCTGTTTAATCAGCTTCTTGATACACCACAGATTATGGATTATGCACTATCTTTGCAAAGGAGAAATGCTCACTAACAGGGATGTAAAGAAATTTGAGATAAATAAGCTTTTTGTGCGTATGGACAATTTCTGGGATCTTTTATTTCAGGACATGAAACATGGGACCAACACTTTACATTTTGCATTCATTTTTTTGTTCAATTTTGTTCAATTGTGTTTGACACTTAAGTCAAATTATATACAGATTATTTTTCACGTTTCAAGTTTTGTCATATTTTTGTTCTTTAAACTAGAGAGTCAATAAAGTAAAACATTTTTTTTAAATAGATCAATTAAATGCTAAATTATCTAATTCTTTCCAGATGTTCAAATACTTTCCATTTATACTTCTGATTTATCATAACAGGTGGCGGCCTAGTTATAGTGAGACATTTTAATTGATGATATTGTCATATATTCATTCTCTGGTGCTGTGTTGCTGTCAGACTGTGAGAGATTAATTACTGTGTCTGGTGTAATTGACTTTTCCTGTTTCTGTCCTCAGCTGATCAACAAAACCTGGAGCTACCTGCAGAGGGCGACGTTGCTAAAGTAGCTTGGCCAAGTGTCAAATCGTTCTCAGAGGGGTTGAGAGAGGGGGTGGGGTGCAGAGAGAGGGAGAGAGAAATGGAGAGGGAGAGAGGACGGAGGAGGAAGGGGAGGAGGGGACTGTTGTGTTTCTAAGGAGGGTCTGTAGTGAAGTGTGTGTGTGTTTGTGTGTGTGTGTGTCTGCGTGTGTGTGTGTGTGTGTCTGTGTGTGTGTGTGTGTGAGTGTGTGTGTGAGTGTGTGAGTGTGTGTCTGTGTCTGTGTCTGTGTGTGTGTGTGTGTGTGTGTGTGTGTGTGTGTGTGTGTGTGTGTGTGTGTGTGTGTGTGTGTCTGTGAGGACGTGCTGGTGGATGAAGCAGTTGTCTGAAGATGATCCAGCTCACTGTCTGTCAGTCTCCTGTGTGCCAAGTTCAGCTCCAGAAAGATCCCCCAGTCAGTACAACACCATGGCCAAGACAATAACATATATTGTCTCCTTACTCTTACACATCTGCCAATTATTCTCTATTCCCTTTCATCAATGTCTTGAAACAGTGTTATTCCCCTGAAGAAGTGACTGAGAAAGATCACAATTCAAAGGTACCACGGGAGCAAGACCAGGCCTGGTCCCTGGCAATGGCACACACACACACACACACACACACACACACACACACACACACACACACACACACACACACACACACACACACACACACACACACACACACACACACACAGACAAGGGGAGGAGGAGAAGAGGAGGAGTAGGCTCCTTCCTCCCAGTTAGGCCTGCCTCGGTGACAGATGAGCCCAGTGACAGATGAGCCCAGTGACAGCAGGGCGCAGCAACCTGCAATAGTGCAACCCTGTGTGATCTGTCAATGTCCACACTGCGTTTCACTTCACTCTCGCAAAACACACAAACCGACACCTGGGCGCACGCAAGCAAGTAAACACATGGAACACATACACGTAGAACGCATCCACGTGGCAGACACACACACATACAAAACGCAAGCATAGAGGCAGGCACACCCACGCAAGAAAGCACACCCACCCTCCGATTAAGTCACTCTCAAAGAATTTGAAGAATCGTCACTTAGAAACACCTTCTCATACCACCTAGATACCACAAATACCTGTTGCAGGTTTCTTTTAGGGTTAGTCAGTTTGTGGTCATGCCGTGTTGTCTTGGTTAGACTCAATTTATTGGTCATTGCTTGACTTAGAATGTGACCTTTGACGTGTTCAAGGGCCTTCAATAGTTCATCTTCATCAACCCTGTTCTGGCTGGTTTTGTCTTCTTTATTCCTTTGGTTGGAAACAGACAGTAATGGTGGGAGTTTCTCTGGCAGAAAATTGTCCCAGCACATGTGTCAGTTTGTCTTTTTCGGAATTTCCATAGGAAATCCTTGGCAGTTAGTTTTTCCTATGTTGTGGTTGCAGTTTTCTATTTCTCCCACAAGGTGTCGCCTCAGGCCTCACTCACTAGGAGGAGCGACAGCCACCACGCTGACTGACTTGGCTTTATTTTGCGCACTGTCGGCAAGTGCTGTGGTGTATCACGGGCGAAATGAAATGTAGAAAATGAAAACAGGGACGTAAATGTGTTTGCTGCAGGCAGCGTAAACCTAATGAACTCGCCATGATATAGTACATTAGGAACAAAGCAGCAGAGAAAATCCCATCAGAAGACGACTCACAAACAGACCAGCACCAAAATAATGCATTATAAAATACGAGTAGTGAAACTCCCTAAGTGAAAAAGCAGCGCAGTTTAAAATAGTCATATAACTGGCTATTCTGTCTGCCTTCTAACTCTGATCGGTCGCGAAGGCTGCTTGTTGTTGTGTTCAAAAACGGGCAAGACAAATGGGATTGCATTGTATATGTAGCCTACAAAACCAATAGTATAAGACTAATTAATGTCATTTACATTCGACTTCCTCGCATTAATCCCAGATGCGTTTTATCATCAGGGTAATACTTTAACCCCTGCAGCTATTATGTGTCACAGGTTTGTAATATAAACCTATGTCTTTCACTATGAAGGTTGTAGGATCCTGGGCCACACCAACACAGACACCAGAGAGTCAAAGGTAAGTACAGAATTGTATTTCAGCGTTTATGCTTTATGATGCAGTTATAATGCATTATAAGACTTGACATAAGCATGTATGACTCCCTTGTTATGTCTTATTATCGTCTCATAATGGCCGTGACTAAATAACAACAATTTTGAGTTAGCCCTTTTGAAAATGTCCTACATACAGAAACAGGACATATCATTATGATAATACATTTTAAAGGCTCAGACAAGCTTATAACAACTAATGAAACATCATACTTGGAGGCTACATAAAGTGTTACCATCCTTCGAGATGCAATATTCAGAAATCGCTCTGCCATTTCCTCGTTGCTAAAATTAGAATTGTTTGCCTAATTTCTGTTTACTGCTGTGATATATATTTTCCTTAACCAAAAATATTGTATTTTCACCTGTGTGAAGCTGGTGTACAAAACCGAAAGTAAAAGACCCCAAAATGAAACTTAAGAACCGGCAACATAGAAATAGCACACATAGAACATATCTACTATTTCTTAGACATTTCTATGTGAATTTGGTTGGATCTCCCAAAAAAGTTTACTTTTAGCATGATCTTTTCCTTCCCTGGATTCTAGTAGATATTATAGCGACCTTAACATACACCTTGCGACCTTGTCAACAGGTTAGGATCTGGTTAAGGTGTTACCTTGACTGTTGCTGGGCTAGGGTTCGAGTCTATGAATTTCAGACAGACAGGCAGACAGACAGACAGACAGCATAACACATACATCATATACCAGGGATCATCAACTAGATTCAGTCGCGGGCCGTTGGGGGCTCAGAACATGATTACAAATCATTTGTAGACTGCAAATTGTCCGCAAGAAGCCCAAACAAAAAAAAAACGAATATTTATTTATTAATTGCTCAGAAGACTTGGGGACCAAATATTACCACCCGAGGGCCAAATTCGGGGAAGTTGGGGAACCCTGGCATATACTGTATACACACATTAACCCTGCAGTCACAAACGCATGCACACCGATACACACACATGCATGTCACAGCAGGAGAGGAATATAGAGGGGAGAGCATGTGCAGAGGAAGGAGGAATATAGAGGAGAATCGACAGCATTAACTTAACATAGACCCTACACTAAGTACTGTATATAGACGTTAGTATACCTAAAGGGGCAATCTGCAATTCAAACAATAACAAAGCTCACACCCAAGCAATGTTTTGGTCAACAGCTTAGGGATAGGGGTGGAGAAATGTAACCGCTCTCAAATTCATAGACAGAGCTATGGATGCAAAGAGTGGCCATGCATGAGATCAAAATGATCATTTGAAACATGTTTTGAGGCTATAGCCCACAGTGTTTGTTTACAAACGCATTGTTAACAAACAATGGACTTAAACAAGCTTATTGTTTGGGTTCTGACGGGGTTAGCCAGTTCATAAGTTATATTCCTCAAGAATAAATGGCTCCATATCATTCATTTAAAAGTCCAAAAATGTATGTAGCAATTGCGGATTGTTCCTTTAAGTCAGAGTGTTAACCTGCTTTTAACCTCTGTAGATGACGTACAATAGTAGACATGCATTTGACATTAGCACAACCATAGACATCAGTAGACTTACGGTAGTCTACTGACCTGCCGATGACATGTTACATTAAACAAGCACTACAAACATAGACATCAGTAGACTTACGGTAGTCTACTGACCTGCCGATGACATGTTACATTAAACAAGCACTACAAACATAGACATCAGTAGACTTACGGTAGTCTACTGACCTGCCGATGACATGTTACATTAAACAAGCACTACAAACATAGACATCAGTAGACTTACGGTAGTCTACTGACCTGCCGATGACATGTTACATTAAACAAGCACTACAAACATAGACATCAGTAGACTTACGGTAGTCTACTGACCTGCCGATGACATGTTACATTAAACAAGCACTACAAACATAGACATCAGTAGACTTACGGTAGTCTACTGACCTGCCGATGACATGTTACATTAAACAAGCACTACAAACATAGACATCAGTAGACTTACGGTAGTCTACTGACCTGCCGATGACAGTCGCTCTGGATAAGAGCGTCTGCTAAATGACTTAAATGTAAATGTAATGTTACATTAAACAAGCACTACAACCATAGATATCAGTAGACTTACATGTGTCATTTGATTCAAAACTCCCCCACACACAGGAAGAGTTTATAAACTGGTAGGCGTTTGTTGAGTCGCTTCAAATTCAGACACACACACACACCCACGCTCCGACACACACACACACACACACACACACACACACACACACACACACACACACACACACACACCCACGCTCCGACACACACACACGCACACACACACGCACACGCACACACACACACACACACACACACACACACACACACACACACACACACACACACACACACACACACACACCCACGCTCCGACACACACACACACACGCACACACGCACACGCACACACACACGTATGCAATACATGCAGACCCTCTAGCAGTGTGTATGTTGCAAGCTTGTTGTTTCTGTGCTGGGGCTTGTGGGTCTGTCGGCGAGGCTGATCAATGAGCTCTTACTGCTTCCCCAGGATTATCAGCCGAGTTCACCAGGAGGGGAAGGTTATTACTCACACAGCACAGCAGAGAGAGAGAGAGAGAAGAGAAGAGAGAGGGAGAATGAGAGAGGGAGAGCGAGAGAGGAGGAGGAAGAGGAGAGGGAGAGAGAGAGAAGAGAGAGAGAGGGAGAATGTGAGACGGAGAGCAAGAGGAGGAGGAAGAGGAGAGGGAGAGAGAGGGAGAATGAGAGAGGGAGAGCGAGAGAGGAGGAGGAAGAGGAGAGAGAGAGAGAGAAGAGAGAGAGGGAGAGAGGAGGAGGAAGAGGAGAGGGAGAGAAGAGAGGGAGGGAGAATGAGAGAGGGAGAGCGAGAGAGGAGGAGGAAGAGGAGAGAAAGAGAGACAGGGGTGGTGAGTGTCAGGAGAAGAAAGAAAGATGTGCAGCCTTGCACGTGGGGGTCCTGATGCACAGATGGTGGACAGATAGGGGGACAAGAAATAGACAGATAGAAAGGGAGGAGAAAGTGGGAGAGAGAGGAGAGATAGAGAGGCACATCAGCAGATAAGAAGGTAGAGAGAGTGGCAAGCCAACCTGAGAGTGAACCATGCACACAAGCCATAAAACACTGGACGTATGACACATAATGTGTGATTCCTATTGGTCACCATTCAAGTGCATCCAATAGGGGTATGTAGAGGTGTTGTATTTAATTTGGTGTATGTGCATTTATAAAGGAATCACTCTGTAATGTGGTTCCGGAGGACTCATAATAGCATGTACAAAACACCTAGCTAAGCTAGCACACCTGCACAGCCTCCAAGCCCATCCTTCAGCGTGCTGCTACAGACCACATTACATCTCATAGCTAGCTACCCACCCCCCTGAGGTTTTCCCTATGTCGGCCCATTTTACAGGCGCTTTCACTCGGACAGTGTGTAACAGCTCTCTGCTCGGTGGGAGTTTTCATAGACATCCCTGAGATCCAGCAAATTTCAGCCCACCTGCAGCCCGAAGCAAACCAAAGACCTAAAGGTATACCGTTGAGACCTTGTAGTCCATCAAGGCTGTTCATTTTGACCTTGACAGCGTGGCCAAAACAGCACTGTAGTAGCTAACCTATACGTTACTTCATTCTTTGTCTATCTTTGTCTCTCTCATCTCTCTCTCTCTCCCTCCCCCTCTCCCTCCCCATTTCTCCCTCCCTCTTTCTCTCTCTCCCCCTCTCCCTCCCTCTTTCTCTCTCCACCCTCTCTCCCTCCCCCTTTTTCTCCCCCCTCTCTCTCCCCCTCTCTCCCTTCCCCCCTCTCTCTCTCCCCATCTCTCCATTGAGGGAGGGAGAGCTCTTGTATCCTTTCCATTCTAGCAATGCTGCTGATACGGTTAGGGGCTGTGACAATTCTCAGGGTGCAGTGGTGGAAGATTGTTTGGGTGTGTGTGTGTGTGGTGGAGGAGGAGGGAAGGGGGAGGGGGGGCGACAACAGAGCGGGGAAGGAAGGGGTGACAGAGAGGACAAGACATCTGGAAGACACGCAAATGAAAAATAATGTTGCTGCTGTGTCGAGAGGCTAGAGGCAAGAGGGCTGCGTGTGTTTGTCGTGCCCTGAGCATGTGTGAGCCGGGAAAAACAAATACACTCACACACACATACACACACACACACACACAAACACACACACACACACTTCTGTAGTGACGCGGCTTCCCTCTAGGCTCGCTAGTGTGTGGATGGCTGACAGCAGCACTGACTGACTCCAGGATTCCACTTCCTTCACACACACACACACACACACACACACACACGCACACACACACGCACACGCACACATGCGCACACACACACACACACACACACATGCACACACGCACACACGCGCACACACACATACACACACACACACACACACACACACACACACACACACACACACACACACACACACACACACACACACACACACACACACACACACACACACACACCAACGATGAAATGCTGACAGTTGTTTGAAAACATTGAGAGGAAATTGTCTGATAAATAGACAGCGCTCGAAAGAAGAGGTTTTATTTCCTAGATACAGTGTTTAGAATGAGGATTGATAGTATTGGCGGTTGGTTGTTGACAAATGTTTGGCTCTGCAGGGTTCAAAGTGTTGTTAGAGATGGAAGCCACTAGGGGCTGCTGTTAGCCTCACAGTGTTGAGACACACCTCTGGGCATTGTCTCACAGTGGATCTGCTTATTGACAGTAGAGCTGAAGGTAAAGTACAGATTACAGATTTATCTTTACAAATTGCAATTTTATTTTCTCTGACGAAATCCACTTTATTGCTTATAAAATGTGATACTCAACTAATTTGAATCGTAAAGTGCACCTGAAGGGAACAGATAGATGCATGTGATGTGTCTGTATAATAGCACAGGTACATTAAATACACAGATACCTAATATTGGTGGAAAATATACATTTGTTATCTACCCTACCCTAATCTAAACTGTCTGGCCCTTTAGAAGGAGACGTACCTGAGGTCTACCTATTGGCCCAATTTGTAAGTCGCTCTGGATAAGAGCGTCTGCTAAATGACTTAAATGTAAATGTAATGGATGACCTGATGACCTCAGGAAAACACATGCAATGAACACTTTCACTCATACCTGTGCTTACAGCAGACTACTAGACAAGACGCCACACAGACAAGAGTACTAGGCACAGACGTGGAAACCACGTTGATTCAACCAGTGTGTGCCCATGGGCTCCTAACCCCCCTCCCCTCCCCCATAAGCACAATTGTTAAATAAGTGGAAAGTGGAAGTAATAGAGATTCCGTCTCTCAGAGCTGAATTTGATTTGACTACCCCCCCTGAAAAAAATGCACAGAAAGAGACAAAAAAAAGAAGACATTTTTTTAACTGCGCCTCCATTTAAAACGGATTGCCGCAAAACAAACAGCCGCCATTTTCTTTAAAAAAAAAATCATTCCATCTTTATCTCGTTTTTTAATCTCTTCTTCCCATCTGTGTGGTGAGACTCTCTTTCTCATTCTCTCTCTTGTCATCCTTCACTGTCACTCTGTCGCTCGGAGCCTCGAGACTTTTGACCCCCATCCAGGTTCATCAGCGGGTCAGGAGCCGGGTGGGGGGGGGGGGGGGGGGGGGTGTATGTTGCCTCCCTCCTTGGCGGTGGATACAGCTGCTGCTGCCATGGCAACTGGCGACTAGACAGCAGAACAGATCAGAGCAGAACAGAGCAGAGCAGTCTGTGGATGCAGGGCTGCATCATTATGTCCTATAATCTGGCTGTAACTCCCTCTTTCTCACCCTTCCTCCCTCACCTCTTTACCCCTTCTCGCATCTTTCACCCTTCTTCTCCATTTCATATCTCATTAAGAGCGTACACGGGCGTTGTGGTTGAATAGGCTTTTGGGGTTTGAGATGGCCATACGGGTACGTCTTGATGGACGTAGCTTGCATTGCTAATTGCAAACCCAGTTAGAAAGTGCAAGCTATTTTATGAGGTGATGAGGAAAATACTACACCCGCAGGGGATATAAAACCCTTTCAAACACAAGTGTAGACCTTAAGACGTCTGCTTGCAACCCCTATTTGGCAGCACCACATATCCTAGAAAAACTGCGTGTTTATTACAATGAGAAATGATTGACGCTAAGTTACTATCTCGGAGGATGGAGAGACACTGACGAGTCCTCTGACGTCAAATAGAGAGGAGAGATGGACAGACAGAGGGAGAGGAAGACAAAAGAAATAGAGGAGAGCTAGAGAGAAGAAGAAGAGAAAGGAGATGGTGTGAAAGCAAGAATGAGATTGAAGAGAAGGGGAGAGGGAAAGAGAGAAAAAAGTTAGAGAGAAGAGAGGGAGGGCATGTGACTAATAACTAATAGCAAGAAGCAGCAGTGGCATCCAAAAGCTATTTTCTAGTGACGCTACTCCACCTGGTTTGGGTCTGAGCCCTCGAGGCAGTCGGAGACAAGCATGTCGGTTCACAGCCATAACACCTGGAGAGTCTCATTTCAGAAAAGTGTTCGCTTTTTCTCCCCCTCTCTCTCCCCCTTTCTCTCCCAATTTCTCTCACCCTTTCTTTCTTTCTTTCTTTCTTTCTTTCTTTCTTTCTTTCTTTCTTTCTTTCTTTCTTTCTTTCTTTCCCCCCTCCCTCTGGCTTTCTTCCCCAAACAAACATGATAAATGGTTATTGGTGTCATGCTAAAGCAAGAGCTGTCACGGACAAAGCTTTGATGTTCAACTACTTGAATTTCCTGCTTTGATGATTTCTCTTGGATCTAGATGAATTGATGCACAGTCATTTACGGTGTCATATAACACACTAAGTTAGCAATTGAACACATTCGCTGTGCGGTTTGGAGCCCCTTTGATTGTAGAGTAACTCAAGCATTTTCCCTCTGAGCCCTGCTTTCTGGAACAAATGCCCGTCCACTTAGACAAGAAGAATGCTTATCTCAAGTGCTTCAAGAGGCTCTTATCTCTCCTTCCTCCTCTTTGTATGAAAGTTGCGTAAGTTATCTAAGCTATGGTAGTTTCTCTGTGAGACACACACACACACACACACACACACGCACACGCACACACACACACACACACACACACACACACACACACACACACACACACACAAACACACACACACACACACTTCTCAGCGTAGCTAAAAGCATATATTGATTTATGCTTTTTACTTCTCATTGAACTTAGCACGGTTTGTTTAATATTTTTGGACATACCCCAAGCGGCCTGGGTCCAAATGAGTGTATGTAACTAAGATTTATTGTAATTCCCCATGTCGTTTGATTGGCCTGCCAATAGGTGGAGCTGTGTACATAAAACACAGAGGGAGAGAGACCGCAGTTGATGGTCAAATGCAGGAGGAGAGACACGGGAAAAGAAGGGCCATTCATTTATAGAGGGTCTCAATGTCAACTACTAGAGGATCATCTGGATGAAGCTGATGCTGAAAACCAACTCTGGTTAGTAAGGTGGTCAGAGATTCTGTCTGTAGAGGTAGATATTGACGGATTCCATAGCTCAAAGCCTACCTGAGTAGGTTTTAGCGAAGTAGTAGTAGCGAAGAGGGCACGACAGCGCCTCTTCCGCCTCTGGAGGCAGAAAAAGTTCTACTTCTGCACCATAGCATCTTGACTGGCTCCATCACTCGACCGCGAAGCGTTACAGAGGGTGGTGCGGACAGCCCAGTACATCACCAGGACCACAGGTAGTGTTGGAGGAAGGCCCGTAAAATTGCTAAAGACTCCAGGCCACCCAAGACATTATTTATTTATTTATTTATTATTTTACCCCTTTTTCTCCCCAATTCCGTGGTATCCAATTGTTTTTAATAGCTACTATCATGACTCATCGCTACAACTCCCGTACGGGCTCGGGAGAGACATGCGTCCTCCGATACACAACCCAACCAAGCCCCACTGGTTCTTAACACAGTGCGCATCCAACCCGGAAGCACCAATGTGTCGGAGGAAACACCGTGCACCTGGCAACCTTGGTTAGCGCGCACTGTGCCCGGCCCGCCACAGGAGTCACTGGTGCACGATGAGACAAGGATATCCCTACCGGCCAAGCCCTCCCTAACCCGGACGACGCTAGGCCAATTGTGCGTTGACCCACGGACCTCCCGGTCCCGGCCGGCTGCGACAGAGCCTGGGCGCAAACCCAGAGTCTCTGGTGGCACAGCTGGCGCTGCAGTACAGCGCCCTTAACCACTGCGCCACCCGGGAGGCCCTTGTTTTTGTTTTTAAACATAGACTGTTCACGCTGTTAAATAGTTAATTCATGGTTTCCCAGACTATCTGCACTGACTCTATGCACACTCACAAGACACACAACGCAGTGCCTTCAGAAATATTTGTATTTATTGTATGGGCTGCGTCTCAATCCACCACATCCGCAAGATGTCGGCCGGTGGCAGGTGTTACAGCGGTGTGTTTTGTCAGAGTATTGAAAAAAATATATATAATAATAATTTCCTGATCTTTCTTATATCTCTCAGATATAGAACAGACACTTCAAAACATCTGTTTTTTGTCACGTTCTGACCTTTATTCCTTTGTTTTGTCTTTATTTAGTATGGTCAGGGCGTGAGTTGGGGTGGGCAGTCTATGTTGGTTTTTCTATATTCTCTATTTCTGTGTTTGGCCTGATATGGTTCTCAATCAGAGGCAGCTGTCTATCGTTGTCCCTGATTGAGAACCATATTTAGGTAGCCTGTTTTCCTTTGTGTTATGTGGGTGGTTATTTTCAGTCTTTGTGTGTCTGCACCAGATAGAACGGTTTCGGTTGTCACGTTGTTGTTTTGTATTTTTGAAGTGTTCAGTTGTTTATTAAAAAGATGAACACTAACCACGCTGCGCTGTGGTCCTCTCCTTCTTCCACCCAAGACAACCGTTACAGTTTTTCCATGTATGAATCTGCAATTCAATGCGTTTCTATGGGCTAATACCAGTAAGGCCAAATTCAATGTTTCGTCAAATACTGTATGTTGTTGTTTTTTTTAATAGCTCAAGGGGTCCTAAAATGTTAAATCAAATAGCTAAATGATCCTTGGTATGACCATCTTGAACAATTCCACATGTCAGCTTTAGTAGTTATCTTTTAATTATTATTGTTAATTTTTTAACTCTTCGTCGTTGGGAATGGCTCGTAAGCAAGCATATCACGTTTAAGTCTACACCTGTCGAAGTTCGGCACACGTGACAAATCATATTCGATTTTCATTTGATTTGATTTGAGAATGAGTTCTGGCATTTGTCGATCTTTGGAGAGATGATTCTCAGAGTGAACCTGTTACCGTCAAGGGACACTATCTTATCCCACTGTTTTATTGTACTGATGAAGCAAATGACTTTGCTATAGGGTTGCTACTCTATAAATTCATTAGGACCCAACCAGTTAACTCTAATCAATATGGTTGAGACAGTAAGCCTGTGTGATGAATGTGGCCTATTATTCTTAGTCTCTCTTGTGGGATATGTGTAGCCTGGCCCTGATCCCAGATCAGTTTGAGCTGTCTTTCCAATTCCTATGGTCATTGTGTTTGGTGTGACAATGACCATAGCAGTTGACAAAACCAGCCATAACAGATTTGGGACCATGCTCAGATATGTGTAGATCCTGGTTGTTGTGATATACAGTAAGAGTCAAACATTTTGGACACACCTACTCATTCAAGGGTCTTTATTTATTTTTTACTATATTCCACATTGCACAATAATAGTGAAAATATATGTTATAGATTCTTCAAAGTAGCCACCCTTTGCCTTGATGGCAGCTTTGCACACTCTTAGCATTCTCTTAACCAGCTTCACCTGGAATGCTTTTCCAACAGTCTTGAAGGAGTTCCCACATATGCTGAGCACTTGTTGGTTGCTTTTCCTTCACTCTGCGGTCCAACTCATCCCAAACCATCTCAGATCATCTGATGCAGCACTCCATCGCTCTCCTTCTTGGTCAAATAGCCTTTACACAGCCTGGTCGTGTGTTGAGTCATTGTCCTGTTGAAAAACAAATGAAGGTCCCACTAAGCGCAAACCAGATGGGATGGCATATCGCTGTTTTTTTGGTGGCTACATGATTCTATATGTGTTATTTCATAGTTTTGATGTCTTCACTATTATTCTACAATATACTATTATTCTACAACCCTTGAATGAGTAGGTATGTCCAAACTTTTGACTGGCACTGTATATATTTTTAAAATCCAGTCAGGAAAACACTCCAAACAGCCTAACCGACCACTCGGAGAGGTCTGCATGGTCCTAAAGCACACTGTTGCCTCGTTTTGTATCGCATTCCAAAGATAAAACAGGGGGGGGGGGTGCAATTTCAGAATGTGCGGGGGACATGTTGCGCCCATGAATCACTTCTGTATGCCTGTGCAATCCCTATTGAATTACTACTGCCATCTGTGTGTGTAGTGTTTTGTCACTACTGATCACTACTGAATTGCTTCTGATATTTTTTCATTTCCTACATCAACCCCTTTTTGAATCGACCTGGCCCGGGTATCCTGGAAGGATATTGACCTCATCCCATCAGTAGAGGATGCCTGGTTATTCTTTAAAAGTGCCTTCTTCACCATCTTAAATATGCATTCCCCTTTCAACATTTTTTGAACCAGGAACAGATATAGCCCTTGGTTCACTCCAGACCTGACTGACCTTGACCAGCACAAAAACATTCTGTGGCATATCGAATAGCCCCCGTGATATGCAACTTTTCAGGGAAGTTAGGAACCAATATACACTGGCAGTTAGGAAAGCTAAGGCTAGCTTTTTCAAGCAGAAATTTGCATCCTGTAGCACAAACTCAAAAAAGTTCTGGGACACTGTAAAGTCCATGGAGAATAAGAGAACCTCTTCCCAGCTGCCCACTGCACTGAGGCGTGGATAACACTGTCACCCCCAATAAATTCACTATAATTGAGAATTTCAATAAGCATTTTTCTACGGCTGGCCATGCTTTCCACCTGGCTACCCCTACCCCGGTCAACAGCCCTGCACCACCCACAGCAACTCACCCAAGCCTCCCCCATTTCTCCTTCACCCAAATCCAGATAGCTGATATTCTGAAAGAGCTGCAAAATCTGGACCCCTACAAATCAGCCGGGCTAGACAATTTGGACCCTCTCTTCCCAAAATTATCTGCCGAAATTGTTGAAACCACTATTACTAGCCTGTTCAACCTCTCTTTCGTATCGTCTGAGATTCCCAAAGATTGGAAAGCTGCCGCGTTCATCCCCCTCTTCAAAGGGGGAGACACTCTAGACCTAAACTGCTACAGACCTATATCTATCCTACCCTGCCTTTCTAAGGTCTTCGAAAGCCAAGTTAACAAACAGATCACCGACCATTTCGAATCCCACCATACCTTCTCCGCTATGCAATCTGGTTTCAGAGCTGGTCATGGGTGCACCTCAGCCACGCTCAAGGTCCTAAATGATATCATAACCACCATCGATAAGAGACATTACTGTGCAGCTGTATTCATCAACCTGGCCAAGGCTTTCAACTCTGTCAATCACCACATTCTTATCGGCAGACTCAACAGCCTCAGTTTCTCAAATGATTGCCTCGCCTGGTTCACCAACTACTTCTCTGATAGAGTTCAGTGTGTCAAATCGGAGGGCCTGTTGTCCGGACCTCTGGCAGTCTCTATGGGGATGCCACAGGGTTCAATTCTCGGGCCGACTCTCTTCTCTGTATACATCAACGATGTCGCTCTTGCTGCTGGTGATTCTCTGATCCACCTCTACACAGATGACACCATTCTGTATACCTCTGGGCCTTCTTTGGACACTGTGTTAACTAACCTCCAGACGAGCTTCAATGCCATACAACTCTCCTTCTGTGGCCTCCAACTGCTCTTAAATGCAAGTAAAATTAAATGCATGCTCTTCAATCGATCGCTGCACGCACCTGCCCGCCCATCCAGCATCACTACTCTGGACGGTTTTGACTTATGTGGACAACTATAAATACCTAGGTGTCTGGTTAGACTGTAAACTCTCCTTCCAGACTCACATTAAGCATTTCCAATCCAAAATTAAATCTAGAATCAGCTTCCTATTTCGCAACAAAGCATCCTTCACTAATCCTGCCAAACATACCCCCGTTAAACTGACTATCCTACCGATCCACGACTTTGGCGATGTCATTTACAAAATAGCCTCCAACACTCTACTGAACAAATTGGATGCAGTCTATCACAGTGCCATTCATTTTGTGACCAAGGCCCCATATACTACCCACCACTGCGACCTGTATGCTCTAGTTGGCTGGCCCTTGCTTCGTACTCGTCGCCAAACCCACTGGCTCCAGGTCATCTACAAGTCTCTGCTATGTAAAGCCCTGCCTTATCTCAGCTCACTGGTCACCATAGCAGCACCCACCAGTAGCACGTGCTCCAGCAGGTATATCTCACTGGTCACCCCCCAAAGCCAATTCTTCCTTTGGCCACCTTTCCTTCCAGTTCTCTGCTGCCAATGACTGGAACGAACTGCAAAAATCACTGAAGCTGGAAACTCATATCTCCCTCACTAGCTTTAAGCACCAGCTGTCAGAGCAGCTCACTGATCACTGCACCTGTACATAGCCCATCTGTAAATAGCCCATCCAACTACCTCATCCCCATACTGTATTTATTTATTTATCTTGCTCCTTTGTACCCCAGTATCTCTACTTGCACATTCATCTTCTGCACATCTACCATTCCAGTGTTTATTGCTATATTGTAATTACTTCGCCACAATGGCCTATTTATTGCCTTACCTCCCTTATCCTATCTCATTTGCAGACACTGTATATAGACTTTTTTCCACTGTATTATTGACTGTATGGTTGTTTATTCCATGTGTAACTCTGTGTTGTTGTATGTGTCGGACTGCTTTGCTTTATTTTGGCCAGGTTGCAGTTGTAAATGAGAACTTGTTCTCATCTAGCCTACCTGGTTAAATAAAGGTGAAATAAAATAAATAAAAATATCCTCTTTTTAGTTGTAGCCACATAGCCTTTTTGAAAATAAAGACAAACACAAGAGGTAACCAATTATAAGCCTATTATCAAACATTATCAATCATCTGCTAACAGAGGACACATAAGACAATACAGAAAAACATTTGATAAACCATGTTAATCTTACCAACAATGGCCTCCAGTCTGCTTATGTCAAGGGCCTCCTTGGCAACAAGTCAAAAGGGTAAGTATTAGAAGTCGACCAATTATGATTTTTCAACACCGATACCGATATTATTGGAGGACCAAAAAAGCCGATACAGATTAATTGGCCGATTTTTTAAAAATGTATTTGTAATAATGACAATTACAACAATACTGAATGAACACTTATTTTATCTTAACATAATACACCAATCAAATCAATTTAGCCTCAAGTAAATAATGAAACATGTTAATTTTCGTTTAAATAATGCAAAAACAAAGTAAAAGTGCAATATGTGCTATGTAAGAAAGCTAACATTTCAGTTCCTTGCTCAGAACATGAGAACATATGAAAGCTGGTGGTTCCTTTTAACATGAGTCTTCAATATTCCCAGGTAAGAAGTTTTAGGTTGTAGTTATTATAGGAATTATAGGACTATTTCCCTCTATACCATTTGTATTTCATTAACCTTTGACTATTGGATGTTCTTATAGGCACTTTAGTATTGCAAGTATAACAGTATAGCTTCTATCCCTCTCCTCGCTCCTCCCTGGGCTCGAACCAGCAACACAACGAAAACAGCCACCATCGAAGCAGCGTTACCCATGCAGAGCAAGGGGAACAACTACTAGAAGGCTCAGAGACGAGTGACGTTTGAAACGCTATTAGCGTGCTAACTAGCTAGCCATTTCACTTCGGTTACACCAGCCTCATCTCAGGAGTTGATAGGCTTGAAGTCATAAACAGCGCAATGCTTGACGCACAACGAAGAGCTGCTGGCAAAACGCATGAAAATGCTGTTTGAATTCATGTTTACGCGCCTGCTTCTGCCTACCACCGCTCAGTCAGATACTTAGATACTTGTATGCTTGTATGCTCAGTCAGATTATATGCAACGCAGGACACGCTAGATAATATCTAGTAATATCATCAACCATGTGTAGTGATTATGATTGATTGTTTTTTATAAGATACGTTTAATGCTAGCTAGCAACTTACCTTGGCTTACTGCATTCGCGTAACAGGCAGTCTCCTTGTGGAGTGCAACGAGAGAGAGGCAGGTCGTTATTGCGTTGGACTAGTTAACTGTAAGGTTGCAAGATTGGATCCCCCGAGCTGACAATGTGAAAATCTGTCGTTCTGCCCCTGAACAAGGCAGTCAACCCACCGTTCCTAGGCCATCATTGAAAATAAGAATGTGTTCTTCACTGACTTGCCTAGTTAAATAAAGGTTTAAAAAAAAAATTGAAATAAAATTTAAATCGGCAAATCGGCACCCAAAAATACCGATTTCCGATTGTTATGAAAACTTGATATTGTCCCTAATTAATCGGCCATTCCGATTAATCGGTCGACCTCTAGTAAGTATACTAATACGGACATACTGTACATTTGCATTCAAACACACATACTTATTAGCCAGAATTATGACAACTGCATAGCTACATTTCAATTTGGCTAGGAGAAGCGAGAGGGATAACTAGGTCCAAAATCTGTTTTCTCCAGTAGGTGGCATTTTTGTCTTTTTTTTCGCTCACCAAGCGAGGAGTTTTTTTTGTCACAAGTGTCGAATTTGGTTGCCAAAAAAAAATGTATTGCTTATTTGCCACATCTGGCTTATTTGACTGAATAGAAGTTTCGCAATGCTTAGGTTGTTACTAGTGTACTGGTAGAGTGTACTGATGTAAGTAGGACACGTGATATCCCGGCAACTTTGAGAAGAAAAAAAACGTTATATTGGAGTTGTGCCTGTTGTTCACACATGTACTGTATCTGCCCTCTTATTGGCTAGAATTGTCCCACCTGATCGTCACTCCACCGCACTGCCTTCCGTTTTTTAAGACATTTGTTTTCATTTTTAGAGTGGCCACTTGAGTATCTGGTCAATATAATCGATCATCTGTGCTAACAACAACCAACAACTTCCTGTTTTGTCTTCTTCTGCGTTCGCAAGCACAGGAAGCCACGAGCTGCAAAACTCTACCTGATTGCGATTGAAAAGCCTGTGTAGCAAAGTTATTTACTACCAACATTAAGTAGTAACAATCTCTGCCTGATTACTACGGGAAGCACTACTGTTTTCCATCTGAACACTACAAGTCTCTACTTGTGTATCTTGAGTAGTGCATCATCTACACATTCACTACACAATTCCTACAAGTCTCTACATAGTCACTCTTGAACAAATAGGTTTTGCGTAGTAATTCAGTAGTACTTTTTCATGAGGGTTTCCATGTTTTTAATCAAGGTGGTGGGAGGCTAACATGCATAAATGAGCAACAAAGCATCATTTACACAGTATCTTGGTGGAGAGGTTATCATATGCTGTTGAAAGTTAGATGGAAGTTGGTGCTAGTTTTAGAGACAGTAAAGGACTGACCCTTGAGTTGTGTCTGGGGCCTTGAAGGAATTGTAAACATGGACATGCTTGCAGGCAAAGCATGTACCCACATCAACTACTTTATGTTGACTCTTCTTCTCACACACACACACACACACACACACACGCACACACACACACGCGCACACACGCACACACACACGCGCACACACGCACACACACGCACACACACACACATGCGCACACACACACGCACACGCACGCACACACGCACACACACACACACGCACGCACACGCACACACACACACACGCACGCACGCACGCACGCACACACACACACACACACGCACACTTCAGCATTGGGTTAAAAGGTAGTTAGATCAGCAAAACAAATGAGTCAACGAAGGGTGTCTGGAGTCAGATTGTCCATGGAGGTGTATCTGTCACTGCTCTGAGTGCTGGTCAGTTGATGAGCATCAGGACTGTAATGTGCTGGTATTTGGAGGGCAGGAAGAAGAAGGGAGTGGTGTAGGTGGAGGGGATGTGTGGGGAAGGTTTTGTCTGACTGATGTGGTGGTGGAAGCAGGCTGGAGGAAGAGGCTTTTAAGGGGAACGGTGTGGACCTACAGGCGTGGGACAACGTGACATCCTGATCACGACTCACTCCGATGCATTAATAAGACACGAGGAGACTGGGCTGAATCTCCCATGTTCCTCATATCTTACTCCAATGGCCCTGTGCAGCATCCTCCGTGGAGGCCAGAGCCAGGATGTGAATGAGGAGTGTGAGGCCTGCAGAACGAACACCTGTGGAGACGGAGTGACAGCCAGCCAGGCTCTTGCATTAGTAAAGCCTCCCTACTCTCTACTACCCTGTGGCTCCACTGAAAGAGAGATGTCAGACTAGACGTGGCTGTGGCTCGTTTGTGTAAGCTACTGCGGCTGTCTGCATGACCGAGCCACAGGCAGGTAGCTACAGATGCTAATGTCCTTTATTATGTTGGCTCACTCCGGACAGAGAGGGAGAAGAGAAGGAAACAGACAAAGCAGAGGTATAGCAATGATATGGCAAAAGGAGAGTGGCACGCTTAAAATAGAACCTGCGTGAGCCCTGTGTGCAATGAATGACTAAGATGTTTGATGTGGCAGCATTCAGTCGATAGCGAGCTTATGTGTGTGTGTGTGTCTGCAGGTTGTTGAGCTGCACTAGTCGAACACTGTTCCCTGTTGCCCTGACTACGGCAGGGTCAAACCTGTTACATTACCTTGTCGTGTTTGAGTCCCCAGGGCACCAAACCAACGAACGGCATGCCGACCGCCACGCCACGGTGAGTAATCGTGCTCTGTGTGTACGTGTGTTGCCATTGATTTTGTCTCAGGCTCCCTGCTTCCCCAATTACCTCCAGCCACAGCCTGTTAGTGTGTGTGTGTGAGTGTGTGTATGTGTGTGCTTGTGATTGTGTGTGTGTGTGTTTGTTAGTCCCTGTGCTGTCAGAGGGAGGCTGTGTGGACTACTGGGGCCTTGCTGAGCGCCTTGTTAACTCTGCTAATTGCCCCTGATGTTTCCTTTAATTAGTGAAACAGCCTGAGCTATCACACACACACACACACACACACACACACACACACACACACAAACATATGAAAAAGTTATAACAAATACATCTCAAAAAGATTGTTTAAAATGAAAATTAAATCGAAGAAAATTAAAAGTGCATTAACGTTCTACTTTAAAGTTCATCTGAGCTTAAGGAACTGTATTAGGGCCTTCCATGGCTTCCTGTTTCACCGGAGTATAAAATAAATGTTTCATCCATCACCATGGGGAATGGCAAAGAACTCACAAACGAAAAGAGTCAAAGGGTTGTTGACCTTCATGCAAAAAATATATACCACTTACCACTATTAGGGAAATAATTAAGACGTTTAAAACCACTGGAACAGTGTTAAACTCAACAAATCAATTTTACTTCAGATTCTGAAGTTTTTCCAAATTTCACCAAACTTCAAATTTCGAAGTTACTCCAAACGTCAACTTTCGAAGTGTTTTTGACATTGTTCCATTTTCTCCAATGGTATTTTTTTTAATTTCATGTTTTGGATAGGTTTTGGCATTGAAAGAAGGATACACATGCAGACAATAACCCCATACCTAGTGTGGTGGACCTTTGATGGTATGGGGCTGTTTTGCTTCCACTGGTCCTGGGGCCCTTGTTAAGGTCAACAGCATTATGAAGTCTACCAAGTAGCAGGATATTTTATGTAAAAACCTGGTTGCCTCTGCCAGGAGGCTGGAACTTGGCTGCGAGTGGATCTTCCAGTGAGACAATTGAGCTGTTCTTGAAGCAGCAGATACTATTCCTGGGGTGAGTAGCTGCTGCCCCCAAGCACACATCAAAATCCAGAAAGGAATGGTTAATTGGCCACAAAACCAACATTTTTCAATGGCCATTTAAGTCTCCGGACTTGACCCCCGTTGAAAACCTGTGGTTGGAGTGCATGGGCATTCCATTAGCACAGACCGAAGGATGTCAATGATCTGGAAAGATTCTGCATGGAGGAATGGAATGGTCTCAGATCCCTCTCAATGTGTTATCCCAATCTCATGAAAGCATTATAGAAAAAGGCTCTGTGCTGTTATCCTCGCAAGGGGAGGGTACACAAAATATTGACAACATGGTGCCAATAATTGTACACCTATCTTTTAGGGAGAAAATGTTTTTACTTGTTCAAACCTCTTGAGGATCGTACCCTTTTCTTTCCCAGTTTTCGCTTAAAATGACATACCCAAATCTAAACGCCTGTAGCTCAGGACCTGAAACAAGGATATGCATATTCTTGATACCATTTGAAAGGAAACACCTAGAAGTTTGTGGAAATGTAGTAGAATATAACACAGGACCCCTCCTCCTCCAGTATTTATGCTGCAGTAGTTTATGTGTCGGGGGGCTAGGATCAGTTTGTTATATCTGGAGTACTTCTCCTGTCTTATCCGGTGTCCTGTGTGAATTTAAGTATGCTCTCTCTAATTCTCTCTTTCTCTCTCGGAGGACCTGAGCCCTAGGACCATGCCTCAGGACTACCTGGCATGATGACTCCTTGCTGTCCCCAGTCCACCTGGCCGTGCTGCTGCTCCAGTTTCAACTGTTCTGCCTGTGATTATTATTATTTGACCATGCTGGTCATTTATGAACATTTGAACATCTTGGCCATATTCTGTTATAATCTCCACCCGGCACAGCCAGAAGAGGACTGGCCACCCCTCATAGCCTGGTTCCTCTCTAGGTTTCTTTTTCTTTCTAGGGAGTTTTTCCTAGCCACCATGCTTCTACACCTGCATTGCTTGCTGTTTGGGGTTTTAGGCTGGGTTTCTGTACAGCACTTTGAGATATCAGCTGATGTACGAAGGGCTATATAAATACATTTGATTTGATTTGATTAGATCTGGTAAAAGATAATACAAACCAAAAAACATGTTTTTTTTATATTTTCTTTTCTTTCATCATCTTTGAAATGCAAGAGAAATGTCATAATATAATATTGCAGTTTAGGTGAAATTTAGAGTGTGGCCACTAGATGGCAGAAGTGTGTTTGCAACGTTTCAGATTGATCCAGTGAAGAATTGCAATACTGGACAATATTTTGTATCAAGTCTGCCCAAATGTGCCAAATTAGTCAATTGATCCATTTTCAGTACATAACTATAGAGAACATACCAAATTAATACGGTAATACAAAATGTAAGTGTACACACTCCCAGGAATGTCATACATGACGGAACATTAGCTAATACACTATCTTTCACACATCAAGATGGCCGGGCAGGGTTGGTTTGGAGCCAAAGACAACAAGGGTTCAAACTGTAGAACCCAGTTCCTACATTTAAACATAAAAATCTATTTTATCAAACAAAACTATGCTACATTTTATCTCTGGCACCCTCAGAATTACAAATCAGAGCAAGGTTACTGAATGTAAGTACATAATTTACCTTCAGAGTGGAATATATCAAACCAGTTGCCGTGCTAAGTTTTTTGTTGTTGTGCACTCTACTCAAACAATAGCATGGTATTTTTTTCACTGTAATACTGTAAATTGAACGATGCAGTTAGATTAACAAGAATTTAAGCTTTCTAACCGTATAAGACATGTCTATGTCCTGGAAAGTTTGCTGTTACCTACAACTGTCATGCAGTTTAGCACATTAGCGCACGTTAGCTCAACCGGCCCGGTATAGGGACACCGATCCCGCAGAGGTTAAACAACATTTCTTTCTCCGAGTAATTGTATTAGTATCAAATAATATATTGGACTTTTTTTGGGAACGTACACTATAGCTCACTATTTTTATTTACACAGTCTTTTTTGCTCGTCTTTATCAAGGGTGCCAATCATTTCGGGGGTGACTGTATTGTATCCATTTGAATTCGTAACATACTTTATCATACGAAGTGCATTTGCATATCATACAAAATGTAAGTTATCCTACTAAATGGAGGTGAACAAATGTACGTTGACTATGTTACGTTGACCCCTGAGTCCAGGTTGTACTCCGCCTGGTCTGTCTGTGTACAGTACAGTAAATATTAGACATATAGTATGTGGCTGCAAGCTAACACATGACTGTTACTGGAAATAATAGGCCTGAGCTGTGTGTGCATGACACCACAGAGCTGTAAAGATCTCGGTTTCTATAGACCCCTCAGTCATTTAATTGAATGCCATTTATTTAACAAGGATAGTCGACTCAGTAACACTAGTTTCCCAGGGAGTCGTGGGATCTATAAAATAGACCCCCTCTGGTTCTAGTGTATGTTGGTACCATTGTTCCAATCAGACCCTGTCTCAGCTCAATAATGAAGGAGAGAGAGGGATGCATTTATTTTTGCTCTATCTGACCTTTTGTTCAGGCCCAAACTGTCCTGTCCTGTCCTGTCCTGTCCACTGTGTCTGTCTGTGTGTGTCTGTGTCTGCCTGTGTTCTCTCATACTGGTTTGTCCTTAGTGGAGTATACTGTACACCAGAGCTGTTCTCTCTCTCTCTCTCTCTCTCTCTCTCTCTCTCACTCTCACTCTCACACACATATACACACACACATATACACACACACACACACACACACAGCCATGGCGCAGCTCCTTAATGACTGCCATCCCTCTCTGTGCCATGTTATTAATTAGCTCAATGATCCTTGCCGATAGGACCTGTGTCATGGATTAGAGCCTCCAGCAAAGCAGCAGCCAGCAGCCAGCAGCCAGTAGCTAGCAGTCAGCAGCTAGCACCCGCACCCCTGCCTACCCTCCCAGCACACCCGCACCCCTAGCTACTGCTGCCTACCTACACCACCCCCTCCCCCCGCCCCGCCCCGCCTGGCAGGGATAAATCATGATACCGGAGGGAGAACCACTGTAGTGCTCAGCAGCTCTCATGGACTGTTACCTGCTCAGTCGTATTGTGTTCTACCCTGTTGTTTTCTAAGGCAATAATGTTTCATATCTTCTCATCATTGCTGATTCCCACATTACATGGATTTGTCACCTATTCCATTCTGTTCTATTCCAATCATTGATTTTAGGCTCCCGAGTTCTTGTCCTCTTCAGTGTCTTTGTTGTGTATAATCGTCGAGGTGTCTTTCCTTGTGTCTCCCCCAGATCCAGGTGTTCATCAAGGGCTTGGTCACTGTGGCATGCAAATCTGAATTGATATTATTGTCAGAGTGAAAAAATGGGGGGAAATGGGAAAGCAACCACTTCAGATGCCTTGCTGATGTACAGAGTAAATAAACATAAACATCACTGTCAAAATAGAATGAAGAGAGAACATGGGCGGAGTGGTAGCTAACAAACAGTGCTTCTTCTTGATTCAATTGTATTCGGATCACCATTAGCCGATGCCAATGGCGACAGCTAGTCTTACGGGGGTCCGACACATGATGAAAGAGACATAACATTTTACATACATTAAAAAAACACGGTGGTGTGTTTGTGTGTGTGTGTGTGCGTGCGTGAGTGTGTTTGTGTGTGTGTGTGTAGGCATCTATCAGTCACACATTACATATCACTACATACACACAAAAAGTAGGTCACATGGGGGAGAGGCGTTGTGCCGCGATGTCTGACTTTATTTGTTTTTTGAAACCAGGTTTGCTGTTCACTTGCGCTTATGGAAGGGAGTTCCATGCAATACTGGTTCTGTACAATACTGTACCTTTCCTTGAATTTGTTCTGGACCTGGGGACAGTGAAAAAGAACCCTGGTGGCATGTCTGGTGGGGTAAGTGTGAGAGTCAGTGCTGTGTGTCAGTTGACTATGCAATTCTTACGCTCTTATAAAAACAAGACGTGATGCAGTCAGTCTCTCCTCATCTCTTAACCAAGAGAGATAGTATTGATATTATACCTCTTCTGATTACAATGAAGAGCAAAACGTGCCACTCTGTTCTGGGCCAGCTGCAGCTGCACTAGTTCCTTCTTTGCAGCTTGACCATATGACTGGACAATCAAGATAAGATCAAACTAGACCCTGTCCGACTTGTTTTGTGGATTGGGGTGTCGAAAAATCTTAGCATCTCTTTATCACATACAGACCTTCCCCCATCTCTACAACCATTGAATCAATATGTTTTGACCGTGACAGTTAACAATCTAAGCTAACACTAAGTAATTTAGTCTCCTCAACTCCTCAACTCATTACCAGATTCAGCTGAGGTCTAGAACTTAGGGAATGATTTGTACCAAATACAATGCTCTTAGTTTTAGAGATGTTCAGGACCAGTTTATCTCTATAAAACATATTTTATATTTGAGATTCTTCAATTAGCCACCCTTTTCCTTGATACAGCTTTGCACACTCTTGGCATTCTCAACCAGCTTTAAGAGGTAGTCGCCTGGAATGCATTTAAATTAACAGGTTTAACAGGAGTGCTTTGTTAAAAGTTCATTTGTGGAATTTCCCTCCTTCTTAATGCATTTGAGCCAATCAGTTGTGTTGTGACAAGGTGTGTGTGTGTGGGGGGGGTATACAGAAGATGGCCCTACTTGGTTAAAGACCAAGTCCATATTATGGCAAGAACAGCTCAAATAAGCAAAGAGAAATGACAGTCCATCATTACTTTAAGACATGAAGGTCAGTCAATACAGAACATTTCAAGAACTTTGAACGTTTCTTCAAGTGCATTCGCAAAAACCATCAAGCGCTATGATGAAACTGGCTCTCATGAGGACTGCCACAGGAATGGAAGACCCAGAGTTACCTCTGCTGCAGAGGACAAGTTCATTATACCCTGACTACACCGCTCGCGTCGTGTGTGTTAGCGTTGCAAAATAAATGTAGAAATCTATAATATTCAATTATTGCACCCACACTGCTCGCGCGCGCCAACGAGCATCTGCGTTACCAAGGGCTAAAACAGAAGTCAGTTCTATTTGAGACGCAGATTGAGCTGCAAGTCCTGCCTCTCCCGTCTCTTCATTGGTTTATAGAAGCCATCTCCTCATTGGTTATACCCACGTGGGTGACTGATAGATGCATGAGGTCGGTGGCGGTAATGCACCTAATTTATGAAAGTTGCCAATCCCAATATAAAGTCAACAGAAGAAAAAGGCTGGAAGGAGGAGAGATGACTAGAAATTATTTGGTTGGCCAATTAGCTAGCAACAGCAAGCTAGCTAAATAGGACAAATTAGCTAGCAAGTGCAAACTAGCTAGCTAAATTACCAAAACAATGTAATGCTTTTCGACCTGTCCCCAAATTAATGTCATTGGTTCAGAGTTTGTTTTGATATTTTAACCTGCGTGTCGTGATCGCGTTTGGTGTGGGGGGACAAAATACATTTATGCACAATGGTGCACGATGGTGCACAATGGCGCACACTCGCAGCCGGTTTGGGTTCCGTGTTAGAGTTACCAGCCTCAGAAATTGCAGTCCAAATAAATGCTTCACAGAGTTCAAGTAACAAACACATCTCAACATCAACTGTTCAGAGGAGACTGGCCTTCATGATGGAATTTCTGTAAAGAAACTACTACTAAAGGACCCCAATAATAAGCAGAGACTTGCTTGGGCCAAGAAATACGAGCAACAGACATTAGACAGGTGGAAATTTGTCCTTTAATCTGGAGTCCAAATGGAACATTTTTGGTTCCAACTGCCGTGTCTTTGTGAGATGCGGTGTGGGTGAACGGATGATCTCCGCATGTGTATTTCCCACCTTTAAGCATGGAGGAGGAGGTGTTATGGTGTGGTGGGTGCTTTGCTGGTGACACTGTCTGTGATTTATTTAGAGTTCAAGGCACACTTAACCAGCATGTGGCTACCACGGAATTCTGCAGCGATACACCATCCCATCTGGTTTGGGCTTAGTGGGACTATCATTTGATTTTCAACATGACAGTGACCCAACACACCTCCAGGCTGTGGAGGGCTATTTTACCAAGAAGGTGAGGGATGGAGTGCTGCATCAGATGACCTGGCCTCCACAATCCCCCAACCTCACCCAAATTGAGATGGTTTGAGATGAGTCGGATGCAGAGTGAAGGAAAAGCATTCAACAAGTGCTCAGCATGTGGGAACTCATTTAAGACGGTTGGAAAAGCATTCCAGTGTGCAAAGCTGTCATCAATGCAAAGGGTGGCTATTTGAAGAATCTCAAATATAAAATATAATTTGATTTGTTTAACACTTTTTGGTTTACTACATGATTCTATATGTGTTATTTCATAGTTTTGATGTCTTCACTATTCTACAATGTAGAAAATAGTCAAAATAAAGAAAATGTGTAGGTGTTCTAAAACTTTTGACCAGTAGTGTAAGTTTTTTCAAAAACAAGTTATGGTCAATCATATCAAAGGCTGCACTGAAATCTAACGATACAGCTCCCACAATATTCTTACCAATTTCTTTCAACCACTCATCTGTCGTTTGTGTCAGTGCAGTACCCGTTGAGTGCCCTTCTCTATAAGCATGCTGAAAGTCTGATGTTAATTTGTTTACAGGGAAATAGCATTGTATTTGGTCAAACACAATTTTCTACAACAGTTGGCTAAGATTGGTTGTCTGTTTGAACCAGTAAAGGCCGCTTGGATAGCGGAATGACTTTGGCTTCCCTCCAGGTCTGAGGACAAAGTCTTTTCTCTAGACTCAGATTAAAGATATGACAGATAGGAGTGACTATAGAGTCAGCTACCATCCTCAGTAGCTTTCCATCTAAGTTGTCAATGCCAGGAGGTTTGTCATTATTGATCGATAACAATCATTTTTCCACCTCTCTCACAATAACTTTACAAAATTCTAACTGACAATGCTTTGCCAATGAAGTAATCATAAACATAATTGGCAACATCAAATGGTGTTATGATGAATAAGTCATCTGATTCGACGAAAGATGGAGTAGAACGTGCCTTTCTGCCCTAATTTAATTTAGTACTCCAAAGTTGTTTTCCATTATTCTTTATATAATTGATCTTGGCTTCATAATACAGTTTATTCTTCTCTTAGTTGAGTCAGAAAGTCAGATAGTCGGATGTACAGCCAGACTTATTAGCCACTCCTCTCATCTCTTTCAACCATACAGTTTTCAATTCCTCATCAATCCATGGAGCCTTAACAGTTCTGACAGTCAGTTTCTTAACAGGTGCATGTTTATCAATAATCGGAAGAAGCAATTTCATAAATTCATCAAGTGCAGCATCTGGATGCTCCTCATTAATCACATCAGACCAACACATATTTTTAACATCATCCACATAAACCACAGATAAATATTTTGTAAACCCAGCTTTTGGAACTTTGGCTTTCCTGGATATAGCCACTATATTGTGATCACTGCTCCAATGGGTACGGATACAGCTTTAGAACAAAGTTCTACAGTATTAGTACAAATGTGATCGATACATGTGGACGATCTTGTTCCTGTAGTGTTTGTAAACACCCTGGTAGGTTGATTAATAACCTGAACCAGATTACAGGCACTGGTTACAGTAAGAAGCTTCCTCTTGAGCGGACAGCTTGATGAAAACCAGTCAATATTCAGGTCCCCAAGAAAGTAGATCTCTCTGTTAAAATCACACACACTATCAAGCTTTTGTTACCACTTGGTGGCCTATAGCTGAACCCTAAAATACTGGGCTTTAGATGAAGCAGGTGAACCTCAACCACAACATTTCATTAACACTTGACATGAGATCTTCTCCAAGCATTACAGGGATATGGCTCTGAATATATCCCCCATTGGCATTCCTGTCTCTTCTGTGGATGTACATCCTTGTATTGCTACTGCTGTATCATCAAAGGAATTAGCCGAGTCTCAGAAATGGCTAATATGTAAATGTGATATGACGGTAGCAAGTTATTCATTTCATGAACCTTATTTCTAAGGCTACATATATTAATATGTGTTGTTTTTAGTCCTTCCTGGGTAGCTTATCAGAGATAGACATAATATGGAAAATAACAAGCAAAGCAGTTGGTGTGTGTACGTGTGTGTTGAAGCCACAAACCCACATGCTTGGCTCTCTCATCCCCTCCAGGGGTGAGAAAAGCGGCTGTAAGCAATGTCCCCCACGCGCTCTGGCAGCTTTCATGGCTGGGATAAGGAACACACACATGTCCAAAGTTATTATTAGTAGTGAAGTCAATGCCAGCCAGAAAATGTGCCAGGGAGGAAAAAGTTTGTGCTTGGGCTGTTGTTGAAGAGAGAAGTCTGTCCTACTCAGTAATGCCTCAAATGTACATTGTCCGCTACAGTGAAAGGGGCTACTTCTATGTGGATTAATGAGGAGGCGGAACACGCCTCAGTTCAAACTGTCAGTAAATAAAACTGGTTAGAAAATCATTTAAAATGGACAAGTTGAAACAAAGCCTGCGGATAATTAGCAGGAGCGTGCCTTGGCTTGAGGGCTGCGTAACTGTCCTGTTTTGTGTCCATCGCTTTTTAAAACAGTGAATGCATTCTGACATCATGCACATATGAGAGACCATTAGAGATACTGCATTTGAAACTCACGCGTGAGAGCTCTCTTTGTCTGTTGAAAAGATCCTTCACCTGTGATAGAGAAACACCACTGGCGGTACTCCCGCCCGCTGGCACCACTCAACGGTACTCCCGCCGGCTTGGGTCTTTGTCAACGTTAGGCTGTGTTCTTACTCCTCGCAGTTCCAGACAGGGCAGGTCACAGGGCAGATGGAAACAGCAACAAACAGCAGGGATTCACAGTCACACTCCCGGGACAATCCGTTCTGTTCTTCTGTGGGAGGACAATGGGCCACGTTTTACATACGAAGAGGTGAAAATCAGAGAGAGAGAGAGACGTTACAGCATAGGCTAATTTAGCATCTCAACACTGATTTGTAATTAGTAACAGTGATAATGACAATAGTGAGGAAACTTAAAGGGACCGCACGTTTACACTGCAATACCGTACACTTTGCAAGCCCCTATGTGTACACTTTACAGTACTGCGAGCACATCATTCACATGCTGCGTGGTTGTGCCTACTAATCGTCTCGGTCAATGACAATCACAACATAGTACTGTATGTAAATATGCGGAGCATGGACACATCTCCAAGGTGAAAGCCAGCAATGTGCGTGTGTGTGATTATTGACTGTGTTGACCTGCGGGTGACCCTGGCGGTGTGCAAGTAAAGGGCAGGGAGTTAGTGTGCTCCGCAGCGCCTGTCACACACGTCAATAAGCTGATGGATGGTCGCTATGGTTATTAAAGCAGAATTAGAGCGGGGAGGGGGAGTACTGGGATAAATGATGTCTGAAAATGGCTGGTTGTACGTGTGTGTGTGTGTGCGTGTGTACGTGCGTGTGTGCGTTGCAGTGTGAAGAGGAGACGAGGGAGCCGGATGGCACGGCATCGGTGTCATTAGTCTTTATTATCCTCCGGAGAGGAGGAGTGGAGTGGAGGGGAGGAGCAGTGAGGGAGAGACAGAGAGCGGTTAGCGGATCCCGTCGGTAAGCCAGGTCGCACCGCGCCAGGAATGTAATGTCCCCCCTGCTGGCCATGCGTTATACCACACACACACACACACACACACGCACGCACGCACGCACGCACACGCACGCACGCACGCACACACACACATGCACATGCACACACGCACACACACACGCACAAACGCACGCACGCACACACACACACACACACCTCCATTCTTCTTCCACCTCTCAGGTTTCTCTCTCTAGTCTCCCCAGGCTTCCCTGCTTTGCCTCCTCTCTTTTCTCCTCTTCTTTACTCCCTCCATTCTCTCTCTCTCTCCTACCAAGGGAGGAGAGGACCCCCACCACAATCAATCATGGTGAAGTCGCAAAGCACAGCGGCACACTCAAGGCACAGCTCAGCGCCGAGCAGATAGGCTGTGGAGAAGAGAGGGAGCGGCCAGGGGGAGACAGGGAGATGAGGAGAGAGAAGGGATGAGAGGAGATCCGAGCTGTACTGGTGGAGACGATGGGTTCACTGCACAGTCAAATAGTGGGCACACTCTCTCCTGGGCTTGATGTGTGGCGGGGAGGCTGGGATGGAGGGAACCAACGAGCCAACATGATTGGTGAAGCCCCCATGAGGACCAGCCCCTCGCCAGCAGAGCTCTGAAAGCGTCCCAAATGGCACCCTATTCCCTATTAAGTGCACTACCTTTGACCAGAGCAGGTCAAAAGTAGTGCACTGTATAGCGGTAGAGGCGCCATTTGGAACACAACCTCTGAATCGCTGGCTGAATGCAGATGTGACTGAACAGGCCTGTCGTTGATATTCTCTCCCTGTCTTCTCCTCCTGTTCCAGCACGGGTTCTTTTTTTCTAATTAGTGGTTTATTTATTGATACCCCAGTTAATGTCTCTCCTCATTTCAGAATGCTTCTGTCTCCATTACCCAGGGAGATTCATTTGCCGCAGTGTGTGTGGGAGGGATTGTGTGTGTGTGTGTGTGTGTGTGTGTGTGTGTGTGTGTGTGTGTGTGTGTGTGTGTGTGTGTGTGTGTGTGTCGGAGCGTGGGTGTGTGTGTGTTTGAGTTTGGAGCGACTCACCAAACGCCTACCAGTTTATACCCTCTTCCTCCCCAAAACTGCCCCCCCATCTTACGCCCTCTACTTCCACCTCTACCTCTGTCTATCTTTCACCTGTAGGGACATCTTTGTTCGGACTGCAGCCAGTGCATTGACACTTTGTACTTTAGCGTTGTACTCCTTAAAAAAGTATTTCTGACCAGTTTATTTTTTGTACGTTGACAGGAAATGAAATGGCTATCTTATAGAGAGACAACAATCCCATTCAGTCGTCTCTATACCTTAATTATATTAAATTGTCTGTCCATCAGTTTGACCCCTTGTGCCTCATCATTCCACAACACCCTCCCTCACCTGGCAGACAGAATGACTAAACTACATAATACCCCCCCCCCCCCCCCCCACACACACATGCACACACACACTCCTGCCCTGTCTCCCTACTACACCCAGCTGCAAGCCCAGCTGCACCCAGACTGACGTCTCATGGATCACAATAAATCCCCCCATTCAGTCCAGCACCATCCCTATCTGTTAACCTGGTCTGTCTGTCTGTCTGTCTGTCTGTCTGTCTGTCTGTCTGTCTGTCTGTCTGTCTGTCTGTCTGTCTGTCTCTCTCTCTCTCTCTCTCTCTCTCTCTCTCTCTCTCTCTCTCTCTCTCTCTCTCTCTCTCTCTCTCTCTCCAGGGTTGAGGATGATACCATCCCAATGATCCCAGCCTCTCCATGACAACAGCTTCCATGGGCTTGAGAGTGGACCGGCGACCTTTGAGAGAACTTCTGTCTTTGTTTACACTGTCATACTGTGACATAGTTCCCATAACACAATGTGACACTTGGGAGCTGTATGAGATATTGTCCACTAACTCTTTGCTTTTCACCAATGCATGGTAAAGTGTCTGACAAATCTGCCCATTGATTGAGTAGATGTGGATGAAATATAAGCGCAAGTCTATTTGAGAGGCCCCTACATTTTCATCACACTCTATCGGCTTTCTAAATGGGTCAAATAGGAGAGAGGGGGCGGACCATGCACGCAGGACAGGAGAGATGGGAGGTGGCCCTGGCAGTGTGGCACCAAGGTTAACTAATTAGAGCATTAGTGTGTGATACATGTCTCTCTCAGGTGATCAGTCAAAGCCATCCAGTCATCCCCTCCTTACCGCCCCTCATCCACCCCCCTTTCATCCCCTCATTACCTTCCCCTGCTATCTCCCCTTAACACCTGCAGCCCAGCCATCGGTTGTAGCATTATACAGTGGCTTCCCACAAACACACACACGCACGAGCGAATTTGAAACACGCATGCATTCGCACACGGTCGTATCACATGGGTCCATACACCGCCGCTCTTTGTCCTGACGGAGCCCAGGCCCACCCATCACGTCAATCTAATGGCAGCACTGTTTATATTTATGTACAGAGGATAGAGGAGGGGCGAGAAAAGGTCCCTCTCTTACTGTGGGGTTTATTGACTAAGCATTAAGTGGACATTATCAGCCAATAGCCTGGTTATTTATGAGGCGGTGATAAAGGCTTGGAGATTGAGTTATGTGAGAACCAGGCTCTGGATGAAAGGTGCTCATACAAACCGCTGATACCCGCCGCTCGGCACTCCGTGTCTGGGTAGAGAGAGAGAGGCACGCCAGCCCAGGCTGAGGCTGGGAGAGCCGGGCCAAACCCGAGCTGAAACACTATTGCGCGGAGGATTTATGGATGAGGGCATTTATGCTCCTTCCACAGGTCAAACGAAGGGCTGCTGCTCTACATTTCCTATCTGCGTAAGATGGGGCAAATCTATCCTGTACGTACTGAATTCTATTGACCTCTTGACCTTAGCGTAAGATGATACTGAGGGCAGCTCAGAGAGCGAGTGTTTAAAATGCAACATGCTGTTATACATAATGCATGGGAAAATATACCTTATTTCTCAAACCTTTTATTGAATATCGCCGCCGTCCACGACTATTCCCTGAGCCAGACTTCAGTGCTCGGTTTGGTTTTCATTTAAAAAAAGCTGTGGCTACAGTGAAACAGCAATCCTATGGACCGGTAATATTTTCTTGTGTAATCTAAAAGAAAAACATGAGTTAATCTGTGATAAATCTGATCCCTCCAAACACCTGCACTGTACACAGACATACATGTACACACACCCAATACAGTACACACACACACACCTTCAACCAAATTCACGACATTCTCACCCACACATACTGTCACTGCACACACACACACACACACCTTCACCAAAGTCCACAATGCATATACACAAACGGACTTTACCCACTGTAACTGTAACTGTACACACACCACTGTATTCTTCACCCACTACCCCGAGGAAGCCATCTTTCTCTGCACTAAACCAGGTCAACAAACAAAAAGCAATTATGTTGGGCAGCTGCCGCCTGGGAGTGGGTAATTACAGTGCTGTGTGGACAGCTTCATTCTAAACAGGTACTAAAAGCATCATCCATCATCCTCACACTCACTGACGCCCACCTCACCCTCGTCATGTGACACGGGTGGAGTGTGTAGCTGTGGAACTGTGATGGGGGGGTGGGGGGTATAGGAAGTATGGGGGTATGTGCGTGTGTGTGTGTGTGTGTGTGGGGGGGTTGTGTTTCTGGGAGTGTGTGTGTAGACAGGGAGAGTGAGAGTGAGATGGATGTGATTGGCTGCTGCCAGAAGTCATTTTAGAGGTCAGCCAATCAGAGGAGATGACCTGCCAATGACCTTGTATCACTTGACCTCCGAAGGCCTGAGGGTCAGTCGCTCATATCTGGAGGAGAACATAGCAGGAGGCAAGGGACAGAGAGAGAGAGAGAGAGAGAGAGAGAGAGAGAAAGAGAGAGAGAGAGGGAAGATGAATGGCAGAGAAGAAGAGAATGGTGTGAGAGGAGTGGGGAGTGGGGGGGGAGTGGGGAGTGGGGGGGGAGTGGGGGAGTGGGGGGGGGAGTGGGGAGGCATCAAGAGAAGGATGGGTAAATAAGGAAAGGGAGGGGTAAAGATGAAAAATCACCTGGAGTTCCCCCTTTGGATAAAAGGACTGTTCAATGTGTGTTTTTATAGCATCCAGGCCAGTCCTGCAGTCCGCCTAACCTGTGTGGATGTTATCCTTGAATATATAGAATATATAACAAAAAGATCCATGTTAGATGTTAGACACAAAATCTACCAAAAAATTATCAAGAGTAAAAAATAAAAAAACATTTTGTCCGTAATTCTATGTATTTACGCTTCTTCATGAAAACGTAGGTTCAGGGACATGATTGTACGGTAATCCGTTTGTTTTTCTCCGCCCTAAATGAATTAAGATGGTGGCTGCCGGCTGGCACAGACCTGATTGAGATAGGTTCATGAACTGGGCTCCTATTCAGCACGCACGGATGATTGAGGGATGAGGCACAAAGACACATCTGAAAGACAGACAGTGCCCTCGAACCGCCCCTTCTCTTCTCCTCTCCTCCGGACTCCCCCTCTCCTCCCCTCATCTCTCCTGTCTAAGAACCTGTTGTCATGGCAACCTCACCCAGCGCAGCAGAAAGGGGGGGGGGGGGTTGTCGACTTTAGATCAGACAAATAAGCATTGCAGGGCTCATTTATGATTTTAAAAAAAAATTATAATAAAGAGATCAAAATATGTGTGTGTGTGTGTGTGTGTGTGTGTGTGTGTGTGTGTGTGTGTGTGTGTGTCCGTGTTGTGTCTGTACACTGAATACTGGTACCAGTAATACATGTCATTGCCTCAATTAAATAAATCAAAATCAAATATTCATTATTGTGTATGATATATTGTAATGCAACCTACATAACCATCAACTCAAAACTCTATTCAAATTCATTCTGAAAAATAAGTATAGGGCTCCTTCATTGCAATAGTCAGACTCAAGAATGGCTGAAGTCTTGAATGACCCATCAGCAAACCCTATAGAGGCCTATTGTTTTGCTTTGTGTGCCCCCCCCCCTCACTTTATGCTCATCTGCAACTTTTGAAAGGGCAATGCAAAGCGCTAATGTAAACAGAGCTGTAGGATAGAGGTCAGTAGCTCCACACACACAATCTGCCGTGGCGTCCACCTGCATTCATTTTACTGATGATGCATGTGTTCCTGCAGAGGAGAAATCCTTTCTGAACCTGCAGCGTACTGCTTAGTCTCAGAGACTCAGAAACCTGTATTCATTCAAAAGTCGTATGGGGAAATAACAATAGAATTCCTATGCAATAAACATGCAACCTTGACACAGATTCACCTTTGTGTGCACCCCTTCTCTCTCTCTCTCTCTCTCCTTCCCTCGCTCCCTCTCTCTCTCTTTCTCTTTCTCTTTCTCTCTACCTCTCTCTCTCTCCCTTACTCTCTCTCTCACCCTCACTCTCCCCTTTACCTTGTGTTGACTCCATCGCAGAGCTCCCCTCCCCCCATCCAAAAGCAAACTTCTCTGTTCCTGCAGCCAGAAATGCTGAGTGCTGCTGTTTTGCTTTGTACACTGAAATGCGCTGAGGCTGTAAGCTGTCCCCAAGCATCTGGTCCCTGGAGGAGAGGATGACAGGAGAAGCAAGGACCTATATGTGTGTGTGTGTGTGTGTGCGTGTGTGTGTGTGCGCGCGCGCGTGCATGTATGCGCGCGCGCGTGTGTGTGTGTGTGTGTGTGGGTGGGTGGGTGGGTGGGTGGGTGGGTGGGTGGGTGCATGCGCGATTATGCATGTTGAACACTTATCGTTCATTGCTGCTCCTTGAGTAATTAATTGTCAAACAAGGTAGCCAAACCTGTGACAGAGAGAGAGACGGTATGAAGAAGTGCACAGGAGAGAGTAAAGGTGAGAGTGAACGACTGAGAAAGAGAAAGAGAGCGAGAGAGAGAGAGAGAGAGAGAGAGAGAGAGAGGAAGAAGGAAGAGAGAGTGTAATCCCGGAGAACCCCATATTTATTTAACTTCGTTAGTAGTTCTGAAATGTTTAAGTTGATCAATTGATTTCATTTCAGGGTGCATCTATGGCATGTACATGATGTGTTACGTTAATACTAGGTTGACTTAGAATGAATGTCAATGAATCCAGTCAAATCACACTTACACGTGTCAATGCAAAAGTAATGCAACATATCTCTGACTCAATCAGTCATCTCATGCTATAGAGTGCATTAGCACAAGAATATCAGTACGTATTCCTATAACCAGAATAAACTCTGGGCTCTCGTCATAGCCTCGTGTTCCCAGACAAACTCAAGGCTCTACAGTATCACTTGATTGGGTTCAACCTTATGAATGCACGTTTTGAATAGTATTGAACCCGTATTAACACTAGTGTCAGTGCGTGACAGAGCTGTCACTGTGATGAGGGGGCTGTGCAGCGTTGGGAAACGAGGGGAAAGGGGAGTACAGATCCATCAGACAAGAATGGTTTCAAACTCTGGAAATGTCAGCGTGGACAGAAACGCAAAGGTGTTCTCATCAATTGACAGGCAGCCAGCCCAATACTGAACCTGTCAGAGAACAACCGGAACAAATGTTAGTACAGGTGCTCAGTAACAGATATGGCTAGCCGAGCCTCTGTCTCCGCGAGATAACGGTGCATTATTTAACCAGATTAAACTCAACTAATTAAGTCAAATATCAGTCCATCACAATCATAATCACGACCATGTACATCAGAAGCGTCATCATCATCACACTGTAGTGGGTACATCCTGCTATATTGTTTGCTAAGAACCAAATCACTTATAGATGCTGTTAAAGCGTCCCTAATATGGTCATCGGGTTTTATTGCAGGAAGCAGAACTAATGGTGTGTATTTAAATGACTTTAAATGACAGCGCTAAATCTAAAAATACGTTGGGTACCAGTGCACTGCCTTTTACAATGATCCTCCCTTTGATTCAAGCTCATCTTTTTCAGGGCCATAAGCCATGAAGGGCATTGGTACTTCCTTTTGTATGGATTAAGTCTGTATGCGTTTTATAGCTTATTTAAGTTCCTGTAGGTGAAAACGAATGAACTAATGAAAAAAAAAAAAAAAGATATGCCTGTAGGAAGCAATTTTGCAAACGTTTTAGACAGAGGCAATATGATTTTGTCGATTAAGTGTTGACATTTAATGAAAGAGCAGACCGAGTAAAGACAATGCCCATGTGCAATTGGACCATAACAATGTAACAACAAAATAAAATGCAATACAGGCCTAAACATTCTATTTTATAATAAGCATTGTTAGCAGGTCAATAATAAGACTACAATTATTAGTATAGGCCTACTCAATCAGGCTACAGCGTACTATTCTTCTCCGTCCAATTTCAATGCGGGATGAAATATTGTTTTGAACAAAAGTGTTACGGAGTTGCTTGAAAAAGCCAAAGAGCCCCTTGTGAGTCTAAGGTCACACAGATGAACGGTCACCGTCGTCAGGAGGCAAGACAAAGGTCACGGGGTCAGAGTTGAACTCCGGAGTAACTGCATACATTAGCACGACTTGCACAAGCTTAAGTGCATGTTTCCATAACCCTATACAATAGTGGTATATTCATTCATGTAAAACTATGCATTGAAATTCCCAAAATATGTAAAATGTTCTACACTTGTAATTAATTCAAAGGAAGGCATCGGTCAGTAGTAGGCCAATAGTTTACAATAAATAATTGCAGTAATTCCGAGCATAAGTAACTGAAGTAATTCCGTGCTTCCAAATGTTTTGTAATTTTCAGGCCTGCGACATATTTATTGGTGATATATAGGCCTAACACACGCATGCAAAAAGCTATTCAACTAAACTAGGCTTTTCGATATTTCCGAAAATAATATGGATTCATCCCTTCCATGGTTTTAACTTTAAACGTGACAAACTTTAGACCCTATATTAACACCACGGATAACCTGTCACTCCGTCAATAACGTTTTTATGAGGCATGTGAACAAACAGTTAACGAACGCATTTCAGTGGAATAGTGGCGTCGTGCCCAGTCAATTGGTTGATTTACAGGGGAACACCACAGTTTAGATAGTGTTTTATTGTTGAACACATGTTGAAACTGAAGTGTTCAGAAGTGGATTTGTATTTGTTGATGTATGTTTATGGCGAGGCTATTAGCATGCTCGTTAAGGAAAGAGGATTCTACAATTAATTAGCATTTACAGTTCCGTGGAAACGCGTTCAAATGTTTGATTCAAATGGTCGGATTAACGTTGATCAATACACTAAACCTGTTAGTCAATAAATCTATCAGTCAATTGCCAAATGAATCACTCGGCGCTCGCCGTATAATTCAAACTATTAACAGATAGAAACAAAACGAGTGAAACAGGAGATACAGAAAGATGAAGAGAAGAGCACAACAATGTTGAGTAGAGGTGGAAAGATAAAATCAAGAATGATTCATATTCAAGGACATGAAAAATCTAAACGGAATAATAAATATAACTCAAATAACTGTTCATTTATTCCAAATTTGTGACCAGAAGATGTATTACTGTAGATAGGCTATTGACAAAAATATTGTAAATTATTTTGGTAATAGATTTCAGCCATGGTGCTTTTAAAAAAATGAATGAGATGTTCTTCACCTTTTAAACGAAGAGAAAACCCTGACAGAAATATTCATGCTTTTTAGTCAAGAACATTTCAGGTAGGCTGTTCCCGAAGAAAGAGCTGGCCACAAAATGATTGTAATGCTGCTTTAATGACATGTAGGCTAATTTATAATAATTAACAACTCAATAAATAAATAAACAAATACATATAATACATATTATAATAATAGTTATGTCTGATTAAACTCATGTTATTTGGTATAAACTCATAAAGTGCCTTAATGTTACTACAGCTGACACCGGAGAACAAGTCAAATAGCCTACTCCAATCGAAAGTCTCAGGTAGGCTTATATTGCCTCGTAAAATAATGGTTCAATAAATACAGAAAATAAATATGTGAGCCTCTAAAACTAAGAATCACCGAGTCAAACATTTTACAATAAATTATTCTAGTTCACAAAACTTACCCTGCTTTCGTGGTTTTCGTGTAAAACAACATGATCCTGATTTAACCAATTAGGCTAACTAAAATTCCTACAAACGGAGAATCAAACCAGCTGCAGGTTGGTGACACTGTCACTATTTGTAGGCCTACACACCTTGTTTTGTAACGCACGAGACAGGTCCTCTGCTAGTTGGTGTTTGGGAGAGCACGAGGTCGGGTCAGGTGTCCAAGTTGTTGGAGCGTGAGCGTTCTGAGCATCTCGAGGACGCCAAAGGGGTCACCGGGAGAAGTAGGCCCTCGCGCGTTAATTTCTTGTGTTTCATGAGCCGGTTCTGGAACCAAATCTTCACCTGTGTCTCGCTCAGCTGCAGGGCGCTCGAGATGTCCACTCTTCTGGCCCGCGTCAAGTACTCGTTGAAGTGGAACTCCTTCTCGAGCTCCGTGAGCTGTTTTGTGGTGAAGTTGGTCCTTGGTACCCGGTTAGCAGTAATATGGTGCCCATCGGTGGTTACCTCCACGTCCCCTCTCCATACTGACCCCCGTGCAACTATACTCAATCCACAGGCCATGTGCATCTTGGCTGAAAAGACAGTTAAAACACAAGTATATCATTATTATAAGGAGCATAAAAGTGTTTCTGAAACTGACCATGGAGACCCCACTGGCTGCAACATAAAGTCAACTTATCCAATGAAAGAGATGAATGACGGTTTCAGGGGGATTAAAGTGATTACAGAATGACTTATAAAACATATATTCAATATATTCATTAAGTGAATTGGTTATGTGTATCTGTGTTGAGATCAATACACTGGATGGCAATGAGGAATAAAAAAATGTGGCACTAAAGAGTCACATTTTTGTTGCAGTGCCCAAGATTCGGCTATGGTTCTGAGACATGGATAGATAAGTAGCCGTCGGTGGCTTTTGCACTAGTCACACACTGAACACTGGACTTAAACCAGACTTAAACAGCTGACTCACTAAATCCTCGAGGCTAGAGTAGGTGTGATGAAATCCCTAGTCTGGACTGTTTCTTAATCCTGGTCCTGAAGACCTAAAGCAGAACAAAGCAAAGCAGAGCAAAGCAGAGCAAAGCAAAGCAGAGCAAAGCAGAATTATTTCTTTTCATCATAACATATGAATGATGACTTGATCATTTTGATCAGCTAGAATACATTTTAAAAATAGTGCCCTGCTTTGGGTCTCCGGGACCAGTATTAAGAAACACTGATTATAGGTTTTGGATTGTTTGTGATGGAGACACCAACCCCATCAAGGTGTCTGTCTATGGTGATTATAGGTGGGTCAAATGACTGGTACTGTATCCGTACTGTACCATGGACTCAATAAGGCCAGGTATTGGATGTAATAACTTCTATCATAATTCATAGGAAAGGTATAGGAATTGAAGAGGCTATGAAGAAAGAGGCTATGAAGAAGAGGCCTCTTAGACACGTCAGCTCATAGGAGACGTCTTGAAATCCATGGTTTAGACAAAGGAGAATGTCAAGGAGAGGTTTACCTAACCTATAACCTAAACTAAGAGCCTTTGGTGACTATGAAGAGGCCAACACAGGCCAAACAATACAGTAAGTAATTAAGCACCTGGGCTCTCAGGAACAGAACATCACATGTACATTCTGACGGATGACTTCTAAGATAATAGAACTGATGCTGGCCAGGAGGAATGAGGAATCAAACTGAAAATATTCTCCTTGGCTGGGAATATTAACGACTCGCATGCTTTAAAAATAGCCAGCCAGCAAAGCCAGGGCAAGCCGCTGAGGGAAAGTATTCCCAGCCAAGGAGAGACAGAAAGAGAGAGAGAGAGAGAGAGAGAGAGAGAGAGAGAGAGAGAGAGAGAGAGAGAGAGGAGGGGATCAATACACATTGCCTCAGCCATCTGGGCATCCTGCCCACAGTAATTCAGGTGCTGTCAGAGCATAATTGAAGAATGAGGCACTGGGAGTTTATACACTGTACCAGCAGATCAACTTGCAGACGGGTTGTATATGAAGGCCTTTATGCATGAGAGAATATAGGGATGCTTTGTTTTCGTGCCAAGACAATACACCCTACAGAAAAAAAACGTTGCTGCTGCGTTCACTAATCATACTACTGGTAAGAATGTAGCACTAATGAGATATACTCCAACCCTGAGAATCATTCTTATGATACTGCGTCTTTCCTATATCTACCCAGCTGTTTGTATGATAGCTTAAAGCCATCAGGCAGTAGTATACAAACGCTGGCTAGAGGACATGAATACTAGTCCTGGCAAGCAACAAAAACAATCAATTTAAATCAAGACATATTGAATGAGAAATTGTTGTATTGTAGATGTCTCTGATACAAGTAACAATGAAGGCATGCCATCTTTGATTAACCATTTACTGCAGTGGGCTAAATCGGGGTCATACAGAAGGATTATTTGGTCGTTTTAAACATGATCAATTACTTTCAATGGGAAAAGTCAAGAAACTGCAGGTATTCTACGGGAGTTTTTAGTAAGTACGATCTCATTTCTACGAAATCAGAAAGTATACGCTGAATGCACAGTAAAGACCGATGTGTTGTTGGTGGACTGATGATATGTGACTATGATTATGGTCAAAAGGTGAACACGTAAAGGTGCTTGGCATTGAGATCAATACACAAGGCTCTCATTACTATACCGACAGATAATCAATGGGCAGAGAGCTCTAACGTTTTTGGGAGTGAGCTTGGCTAAACGTACCTGTGCACACTGAACCCTCAGGTCCTACTGCCTTTCCAGAGCACAGTGATGCAAATGAAAGAAAGGCACAAGTGGATAGAATAAAACTATTCTATTCTTTTCTAGAAATATCTCCATCATTTTCTGTGCCCCAATAGGTACGGAGAGGCAGGCATATGTGTGTATGCCTGTGTATAGACCCACTACACCTGGCCCAGCGTCCCCTGCCTTTTCCCCAGTACATCCTAATTTTTCCAATCTGGGTAGAATTGATGAATACGTAGGTCAAATGTCACTTACTGTATGGTTATTGTGGTTGACTGATTCAGGAATTACAAGTGCTCAGTTATACTATTCATATTTTATAGCCTATTACCTTTTGTTAAAAGTTCATTCACAATTATGTATTTATTTCTGAAGCCATTTGGTGCAATAGGCTACATGAATGCAAATAAATGCGTGTCTTGTAGTTGATCATTTTGACCGACTTTTGCGAAATTTCAGCTATGCACAAAAACACGTCAAACTTGTTTTGCCTGTTGTACAGTAGCCTACAGTAGCCTAGCTTATACTTTCGCACAGCACAGCACTGTCCTACCTACAGTAGCCGATTTGAGAATATGGCACATCTGTTGCAGACTACTTTTCAACATATGATGAGTAATGAATAACGGTTTACCAAACGTTAAATGTAGATGTAGAAACGAATTGATAACTAATGATATAGTACCCATACATCGTTTAAGACGTGCTAATGGTTTTCGTATCAAGAACAAATAAAACGTTTTTACAAATTATTTGGTCAATAAGATAGCTGTCGTCTTTCCAAATGGGAACGTGAACGACGTGTCCAAAACTTACCCGTTCGAGGTCGAGTTCTCTTCACTTTCACCCACTCAAAAGTTTTGCTCCTGTGACTTAGTTCAGGTACCTTACACTTGGGGTCCGAGTGAGAGCCACTGTCCACAACAGCAACGTGAATCTTAGGCCCATCATGAGTGTAGATTTGAAAGTGTGCATTTACACACCCGAATTCGGAGTGCGCCAGCACTCAGTCGCGGAGTTGTGTGTGGAAGAGGAGTATCCAAGCCCGGGAAGTCGTGCTCGTGAGCCAGGAGATAGGAGGGGAGACGAGAGTAGCGGAGGCAAGCCGCTGGCGTGGTGGAAAAGCCCTGACTCTGTGTTAAGGGAAGGGCTGCTCGAGCCTGAGCAGACCCGGAGCTGACTTACCGTGCAGTCTGTTTCAGAACTGGTTTCGAAAAAAAATGGGTAACTGTGTTGCAATTAATATTCCCTGCCAATCTCTGCTGAAGTTTTTCCTTAGTTGCCAGCGCTAACTTCAGGAGAAGTTATCTGGTCCAAGTCCCGTATCATGACCTCCCCAGGTCGGTACCCCCCTGCTATCCTCCCCATTACACGCTAACTCTTGATATGAATTCACCTACCATAATCGTTGGACCGGTCAAACGGTCGTAGAACGCATGGACAAGTAGCTGTAGCTAACACCCAACAACGCATGGGTGGACCAAGACAGCGACCATGCATGGACAGTCAGATGGGCATGCCCTGGAGAAAGTCGATCTCTGATTGATGGAGATGACGTGCCCTCTTGGTCTTGGCCAATAGCTGGACATCTCTGTCATCCATCCGGGACAACGCTGATTAGCCAAGCCAAGCAAGTTGTAGACTCATTTGGGGTGGCCAAATGAATGGACTCCAGTACAGCAGGCAATGCCAGTGTAGACCATTCGTGGTAACTTTGTTTTCTCAAACAGGACCGTTTAAATATTTACGCGTAAGATGGACACATAAAGTGGCACTTTGTGACTGGGATATGGAGGACTGGGATATGGAGGACTGGAATATGGAGGAGCAAGTAGGCCTAATTTAAGGAAAGTTCCCTGAGACGATAGACCAACGTTTCCGAAGTCTTGCATTAATCACAGTGTCCGCGCTCATATTTCAAACAGGCACAGGCAAAATTACGGCAGATTGGTGTGTTCCTCTTTACGCGCACAGTGCTGCAGGCCTTCTCCATCTACCAACTGTGTGACTCTGTATACATCACGCCAGATTTGTTATTATCATTTACCAAAACGATTAGGCCTATAGCTGTTATTTAATAACTGCTTTTAAGGTACAAGCCAATACCATAACAACACTTGTTTGCAGGTCCTGGATTGAAATGTTTGCCAATATTGACCTAAGACGTTCATTAGGATAGGCCTACATAATGTAAAACGCCTAAACAAACTAGTAGGAAGGTCGATTATAAGCTTAAGAGGATACAGTCTATTCATTGGCGTTAGGGTCTTACGCAACTATCCTGCGATGACGGTTTTTTCAGCAGCAGTGGCCGCGTTCAGTGCAGGGCTAAGGGTCATGTGAAAGGCACACTTAATGGGTTCAAAGGTCGTGACAGTGGCTGTTGGGCTGTTCACTGGCAGCATATCTGTAATTAGTCTCCGAACAACTAGGAAAATAGCTCCGAGGACAAAACCCAAATGTTTTGCATTTGAGAAACAGATGGACGTTCACGTTTAGGGACCCACTTATCGACAATTATATAGCCCTGCAGTTAGCTTTATGAAATGGGAAGATAAAACTAATAGAACTATGAATGATCAAACTATGTCAATATTGCAAATGCATGCTCAGCGATGTTATTTCAGATACATATGTACATCTTCATGTATATTATATATACAGCCGGCCTTCTTCTTGCCATTAAACTGTATTTACATTTTTAATTAGATGGCATAGGAAATGTTGACAGTGCAACCTTTAAATTACATTTTGTTCGGCCGCTATAATTCCCAGTTACGTGCATAGGCCTATACGCTCATCCTCATTTTATTACACTTTAAGGAGAGCTAAACCTGTTTAATTGCCTACATTAAAGTTGATTCTAATTCAGATGAGGCTACATGTTAAGAAACCAAATAACACAACGTGAGAAAAAAATGTTAGTATTAGCTCGTACATTTTTTTTTAAGAAGCACAATTTACAGGTAGGCGTGCAGTTTTATTATGAATTATTTGAAGGAATTACACGTGTTTAGAGATACAGGTAATTACAACGTTATTCATTCAGTAGCATGTCTGTTGAGTCCAGATATTGAGGTGGGTGAGACAAGTGCGTGGTGAATCCAAAGAACTTGGTTTTTGTTCTTCTTCAAATACATTTGTGAGTAGTATTGACTGCTATACAATTAGAGTGTAATATTACATATACCGGTACACCAACATCACAATAGACAACATATTTTAGTTTCCCACGCGTAAATGTAATCCGTTTAAAATTGTGTAATTATTATCTGTAGTAAATATCGTGCATGTATTATTGTTATTGTTATTATTATATGACTTCGTTTTATTAGGCATACCATTTTTTGCTATTATTATTATTGTAGGGGAGAGAAATTGCTATGAATAATGTTTTATTGTTCATAACTAACCTCTATTTGCGTCTGCATTTTTGTTTGAATTATTATCATCGCCTTAACATAATTTTCCATCAAAGACCATATCACTAACCTGATCACAATATTTATCCACACAACTCCACAATAGTAATTACAAAACAATGCTATATATAATCAACCATTTAGGCCTCATAAAAGCATACAACATTCTATAGGCAACAGCCCAGAAACCCGGTCGCAGCTGGGGGAGGTAATGGAATTCTACAGGCAGCGATGTGCTGAATGAGTGAGTGCGATATATCCCTTCCCTCCGTGCATTTGCATGCTACACTTATCCATCTTGTTGTCATCTTGCGAGGTTACCCAGGGTTCACGCGCTAGCTTGTTTCTCTCCCCTACACTCAATAAATAAATCTCCGCAGCGTTCTGTTTACCGCCTGAATATAAATTTGTTTGCAGTCGATCGAAGACCTGTGTGGAGGTATTAGAAATTGTATTTCTCCAATGGCTTTCAGCAGAGGGGGGGGGGTATGCAGTATGATAAAAAATTAAAAATAAATAAATAAATAAAAAACAACTGGCATGAGAATATTTCCTCTCCCTTTATGGAAATACACGTACTTCTTTAATTAAAAAATGTTAATAAACCCAGTTTCCAACGAATAAAAAATCTGAAAATAAATAAATAACTATGCAACCATGCATATATTCAGTCAGTGGCATATGTTTGATTAGCATATATTTTAAATAAGTGTGTTAAACACACTCCTGGTTGTAAACATCCTGGCAACAGGAGTGATATTATCACGCTGACCTTAGGAAGTAAAACAAGTCCTCTGGACCTTGAGTTGGCTCGTCTCCCTCTCAACAGCTTGTATCCCCAAAACAGACACATTTCCCAGGGCAGATGATGCTAAACAATCTGGGATAATGTTAAGAATGGAGAAAGAACATTTCCTTCTTTTTTTTTTACAGCTGGAATGAAACCAACCAGCAGCCAATACCAACATCCTAAACCTCCTCTCCCTCTGCAAAATAAATGAACCAACTCACTGCATTATTTAACATCCTGCATGGATGTCAGATTTGGACTTTGCCTTCACATGCCTCATTAAAATGATACACTCCTACAAAACCCTTCTCAGATGCTATTTGGCGATAAAGTCAAACACCACGTGTTGTTCTGGATGGGTAACCTACAATACCTTGTTGTACCCTGTACAATCAATTCCATGTTCCCTTATAACATGCATATTACATTTTCACATCCCTCCATCCTCTTGTTGATGGCCCCATTGTCTCTATAGTTGTCATTGGAGGTGAGGTAAACAACGCTATTGGTGAGGTTGTCTATCTCAGACAGCAGGGAGAAAGAATATTGATTGACTGATGCTGCTCATTTGTTTTCTGCTCCATTCTCTGATCTCTCTGATCTGACGCCAATAGAGGAGCTGAGCTGCAGAGGCCCAGTGATCATGGTGGCCATGCCTGGATGGATGGGATTATCTCCTATGGGTTTGTATGGACCCCTCACCCTGTTGACACGCACACACATGCACACGCACACACGCACACACGCACACGCACACACACACACACACACACACACACACACACACACACACACACACACACACACACACACACACACACACACACACACACACTGACAGTGGTCATACACACACACACACCTTGCTGACAGTGGCGGTAATGATGCTACAGGCTGAAGCGTGGCGACGGTGCTGACACTGACACGATGAGGCCCTGGTCTAACCCAGGAACACCGTCACAGACTCATTATTTGTCATCTGTCGACCCTGGGAGCGCTGGGAATTAACCGTGCGATGACAGATGACTGTCACCACCAACCTGAGGTCACAGTCGGCCGTTAATGCAGTGTGGGGCTGAGCTGTAAAAGCTGGGCGACCTATACAGTGGCGGGGATCTCTGTGGGGTCCCCAAGATGACAAACAGGAGCAGTAAAAGCCAGCTCGGCGATATACGTGCTGAGGCCCTCAGCAACCTGTACAGTGGGGATCACTCAGCAGTCATAACCTCAGTTGTGGACTTTACCAGGTCAAGGGACAGAGGCACGTTATAGTGAGGGAGAGATTGGGGGGACAGGGGAGGGGCTCATCTAAGATGCATGTAACCACATTCCCACAGAGAGGATAATAGAGCGATATACAGCCTACAGCGCTAGCTTGGCATACTCATGCTTCCAAAGATTATATAGATACTGGTGCGCCACCAGAATACGTGTGTATGATGCTTCACAAATCCTAGGAGCCCAGCGAGGAGCTCAGCAGGCAGTCTCCCAAACACCATGACAACAAAGCATCCGTCATCACCGTTCCTCGCCAGCTGCTGTGCACACTTCTCGGTTTCCTTCCGGAGTTCTTATTGGCGGGAAATGAGCAGGGTTCAACGTGAAGTGTGAGTGCGTCGTGTGTGTGTTCATCACAGCAGCACATTGCCATATGCCTCTGTCTCCAGTCTCACACCGCAATGAATGCAGGGAAATAGAATGAGAATGAGAAGACAGCACATGGCATTGAGACGTTTTTAGAGCTTAAAGCGTCTATCGTGGACATGAATAAGGGTAAAGAATTTTTGTGACACAAAGGGCTGTGCTTTTAATTTGAGGTTTTGTGGAATGCAATTTAAGCTGTATAATAAAGCCATTGGGTCTGTCCATCGTATCTCCTGTCCTCTCTGAACGATCAATGACGATCAACATGTTGACATTTAGCCTTGATGTGTGATTACAATTTCCTTTAATTGGTCAGATTTGTTGTAGTGGCAGATACACTGTCAATGTCAGTTAGAATACGCTCTTAACCAAAGGCAATTTGTACAGCATGCGATTCCTCTAGGACTTGAACATTGCTGTAGTGCCAACTGAGCCACACAGGACCACAGCCGAGGTACAGTAAGTGACTCTCTCTCTCAGTTTGCTCTGTCCTTCCCTCGACTGCCACACTTTTATCGGTGGCCTCACCTTTTCATTGTCACCGATCACCCTTAACTGGGATGTATTTAAAACGTCATGGATCTTTACGGCGGCATGCTTTAATATGACGGTAACAGTTGTCTAGCTAACCAGGAAGTCAAATTCCGGAGATGGATGAGAAGTACCAGGTGAGTTGTCATCCGTCTACCTGAGTGATGCTCTCCCTCGCTCCGTTCCGCACCACGGCGCGGACATATAAATACAACCCATAAAGCTGACACAGGAAATTGATACTTAATTTAAAAAAATTTTTTTTTTTTAAAGCTGCTGGAAAAGGGCATGAGCGGTGTGACGTACTGCTGAGGGTGGAGGGATGAAGGGAGAGAGGGAAGGGGGGAGGGGGGAGAGAGAGCGAAAGAGAGAGTGTAAAGGCGGATGATAAGGTTAACGGTTGTAAATTGTACTTGATTGGCTAAAGGCCACCTGTGAAGTTCAGTGTCTTGTTTATCGTCAGAGGAATGGAGTATAATGCATTTATAATACCTACTCTAAAATAAGCCAAATGAAAATATAACAACACAGACAAGAAAGGGTCAACAAGAATGATCTCACATTGAAAGTTTTATGGGCAGTCTGTCTTTGTTTATTTGACCACCAATTGTCAAAAAACATCATCTATGATCTGGTTTGGATTGCAAGTCTGCTGGGATCTGACCTCATGTTCCGGAATGTATAATGTGATGCATTCTCAACCCTGGATTCTGTTTCATATTCTGCAATGACACTGAGAGTGTTTGTAGTGGCATGGTTTAGTGTGGTGTGTCTGGTTTTTAATGTCTAAAAGCCGACTGTTTAGGATGGAGCAGAGCAGAACAAGCAGAGCTCCTCAGATGCCGGGCCAGGCCTCATTTAATGCTCTGTATTACGACCATAAATCACGTCTGCTCACACAGCACACACAAGAATGCAAAGAATCCAACACTGCTGTCTGCAATTTAGTCTCTCTCTCTCTCTCTCTCTCTCTCTCTCTCTCTCTCTCTCTCTCTGTCTCTCTCTCGCCAGTTGGTTTTCTCTCTCCTCTCTAATCTATTCTCTGTCTATCTCGCTGTCTCTGTCTCTGTCTCTCTCTTTCTCTCTTTCTTTCTTTCTTTCTTTCTTTCTTTCTTTCTCTCTCTCTCTCTCTCTCTCTCTCTCTCTCTCTCTCTCTCTCTCTCTCTCTCTGTCTCTCGCCAGTTGGTTGTCTCTCTCCTCTCTAATCTATTCTCTGTCTCTCTCTCTCTTTCTCTCTCTCTTTCTTTCTTTCTTTCTTTCTTTCTTTCTTTCTTTCTTTCTTTCTTTCTCTCTCTCTCTCTCTCTCTCTCTCTCTCTTCTCTCTCTCTCTCTCTCTCTCTCTCTCTCTCTCTCTCTCTCTGATTTATATTGAGTATGCATCTTCTGTTTTGTGTCCTGATTCAATCGTTTTCATCATACTGTACCTTTGATCTTAGACAGACTGCATTGTCGAGGCCATAGGGTTCCAGGTCATAAATATCTGATGATAACACTGCTGGCATTTACTGTATAATCTCTGTCTCTGTCTCTCTGTCTCTGTCTCTGTCTCTGTCTCTGTCTCTGTGTCTGTCTGTCTGTCTCTGTGTCTGTCTGTCTGTCTGTCTGTCTGTCTGTCTGTCTGTCTGTCTGTCTGTCTGTCTGTCTGTCTGTCTGTCTGTCTGTCTGTCTGTCTGTCTGTCTGTCTCTGTGTCTATCTGTCTGTCTGTCTGTCTGTCTGTCTGTCTCTCTCTCTCCATCTCTCTCTCTCTCTCTCTCTCTCTCAATTCAATTCAATTCAATTCAAGGGCTTTATTGGCATGGGAAACATGTGTTAACATTGCCAAAGCAAGTGAGGTAGACAACATACAAAGTGAATATATAAAGTGAAAAACAACAAAAATTAACAGTAAACATTACACATACAGAAGTTTCAAAACAGTAAAGACATTACAAATGTCATATTATATATATATATACAATGTACAAATAGTTAAAGGACACAAGATAAAATGAATAAGCATAAATATGGGTTGTATTTACAATGGTGTTTGTTCTTCACTGGTTTTCTCTCTCTCTCTCTCTCTGTCTGTCTGTAATAACAAGTTTATAGTCCTACTGGATGCTGTAAACTAGAGTGCTGAGCCAATTTTCTCTCTCTCTCTCTCTCTCTGTCTGTCTGTAATAACAAGTAGAAAGCTTGGCATATAGTCCTACTGGATGCTGTAAACTAGAGTGCTGAGCCATGCAACAAACACATCCTCTGAGAATGAAGGGGCTCCAACCCTCTCTCTCTCTCTCTCTCTCTCCCTCTCTCTGTCTGTAATAACAAGTAGAAAGCTTGGCATATAGTCCTACTGGATGCTGTAAACTAGGGTGCTGAGCCATGCAACAAACACATCCTCTGAGAATGAAGGGGCTCCAACCCTGCTTCAAATAAGCAATTGAAAAGGAGAGGGTTTAGAATGAAAGGGAGGCGGCATCAGCTCTTGTCAAGATGTCTAGTGGGTTGAGAGCCTGTGGTTGGACTGCTGGAAACACTGCCTTGTCTCCATGATTAATGTAGGGTAAACAGGAGGCAGGAGCCAGGGAAAGTGGTGCCCAGAGATTGTGTAACATGAAAACATAATATCACAGAGTTTTTATTGAATCTATTCCACAGTATGGGCTAATTTCATTACAAAACTTGTTTTCCAGAAGTAGAATGCACTCTTTAATCTCAATAAAATGCTGCTGGAGAATGAAGTCATTCTAATAAGAAATGAATAAAGATAATGATTCCACTGAGATTGATTTTCCACAAATGCATTTATTAAACATCTCATTAATCAAGAACAGTATCAAAGACGTTTAAAAAAAAAAAAGCTATGATCCTTAGTTTCTGCATCCAGTTTTAATTTATAGATGAATGACATATACCCATTGACTCTTGAAGAATATAACTTATTGCCTCATGCCTCATGAGCTTAGTTCAACATTCGTACCCATTCAGAACACAAACATAAGCTTGTTTTACCCCAATGTTTGTCAACAATGCAAATGTAAACAAACACTGTATAGCCTCGAAACATGGTTAAAACGATACATTTGAAATCATGGATGATCAGTCCTTGCATCCATAGCGCTGTCTATGAATTTGAGAGTGGTTACATTTCTCCAGCCCCATCCCTAAGCTTTTTAGCGAAACAGGGACAGGGAGACATGTTGATATTGTTTTAACGAAGGATTCTAGCTTCAACGCAAACACATATATAACAAAAATAGAACTTCATTCAATATGAACATATGCTTCCGTGTTTTCACACTTACACAAACTCACAGGAACAAACAGCTATTTTAATGATAAGAACACAAAACATGGTCTAACACATGACACCTACAGCCGAAGTCAAATTCCTTTCTCTCTGATGTACAGATATGGCCGCCACAATTATTTGACACATTAGGAGCTCTTGAAAAAACAAAACTGATCGCTAGTACGTTACGCTACTTACAGGATCATTCTGGAGGCGAAAGAAACGCACACCTGTTTCGGCGAGGTGCTGGCTTGCGGAGTAGAACACTTGAAAAAGAAAAGGAGAGCCTCACATTCTAGGAGCTCAGGTGCAATAATTGAATAACCGACGTTTCGACAGACAAACTGTCTTCATCGGGATCATTACGAGATCATAACATAACACGTGATACCTATAACGCAAAGCAAAATTCCTTTCTCTCTGATTTAAATAGACGACAAGCACAAGCCATGACACATGAAAATACAAAAATGGATTGATAATGTGTTCAAAACATGCATTTGACATGCAAAATAGTAGCAGGATGTCTTTGAGGATTTTATTGCTAATATAAATCATGTCAATTTTGATAAAAAAAGATAACATTTTGCCACAAGGTGTAACAGGAACAGAGGGGGCAGTAGTGGTCGCTTTTGGACTAGAAACCTATAAGGATACTGGAAACCCTATAGGTAATAAATCTGCATTCTTCAGTGAGCCACTATCAGAAAGTTGAAAGAAAGCTAGCCTCCACAATGCTGGTTTGAATGAATTGACCACCTACACACACACATATTACTGAAGGTCTAGGTGTTTAGGTTTGTGGCATAGGCCTGCTCTTACAGGTGAGTAAGTGTAGGGGGTTCTAGGTCTAAGAGGCATCCTCTACATCTGAAATATGCACTGATGTCACTGTCAACATAAGAGGATAGGTGCCCTGAGGTGAGTTTGGAGAGACCCGTGCACAGACATCCGCTGTCTACAACCGTAAGGGCCGACTGCAGACTATCAGAGTCAGGCGCAGTTCCGGTGGTGAGCTGGGGAAGGTCCATGGGAGTAACACGTAAACAGTCACTGGTATTGGCCTTACTGTGAGAACCCGACGCCAGGGTACGATCACAATTAACGAGAAGGTTTGGAGACCGAGTCCCTCTCACCAGACCAGCACTTCTGAATCCCGAGTACCCAACTCCAACAGAGGACCTTGGGCTGAGGGATGGCATGTGTGTGGTGGTAGAGAGGCACGGCGACGGTGTCTCAGTCGCTGTCCCTCTGTCCTCCTTATGATCCTTCTTGTATTTCATGCGTCGGTTCTGGAACCAGATCTTGATCTGCCGGTCTGTGAGCCTCAGGCCCGCAGCCATCTCCAGCCTGCGTGGTCGACATAGGTAGGGGCTGAAGTGAAACTCCTTCTCCAGCTCCACTAGCTGAGTACTGGTGAACGCCGTCCTCGCTCGCCTCCCTCCGTCTCGCCCTCCGTCTCTTCCTCTACTTGGGAGACCACCAGCCTCGTTACGACTGCACACTGAATCACCTGGGGGAATGACAAAAGGAACATGTGAAGGAGCAGTCAATTAAAAGTCAGCTAGCGGGCACCAAGGCGAGCTTCCGCCTCGCTTGCGGAAAAAGGGAAAATCTTAACTGAGGGACTTAGGAATCCTAATAGGCATCTTGTAAAGTGTCCTGGGATAAAGTGTTTTTTTCTGGAGTCAATTAACCTATTACTGCAGTGGGCTAAATCAAGGTCACACAGTGTTTCTTGGTAGTCTTAACCAAATCTACTTTGGAACAAAAGTACACACCTCACACACATCGCGATGGAAAAGAAGACACCTGTACCATGTCAGATATAGAGTTGAAATGTATTACATTGTGACGTTGCATCCCAATATTACACTTCATATACATCACAGAAGCCTGAAATATAACAAAACTATTTGACATAGAAACCACCAGATTTCCGTTGTTTAAAAAAAAAAAAGTTTTTATTAATGATGAAATTATGATGAATATGAATAACTTTCCACTCATAACGCCAAAGAGGGCACTTTTGGTCATTGACTGCAGGAAAGGGCTACATGTGTTTCCTTCAAAGCTTCCATCTCTCCTTAATTGCATCAATTGCTTTGTGTTCATGACTAGCCCAAGAGAGACCTGTCCCATGGGCCTAAGAGAGAAACACATCTATACCTTGCTGATAATGCACTGCAAGTGTCTGGGACATAACACCAGCTACAGCTTGTTTCAGATGATAGTGTTTTGAGAAAGTTGTTTTTCAGGGAATCGTCTTACATACGCATTAATCACATCTACACACGGCAGTAGTGTACCTGTCAACTCAATCACTTAAAGAGTGCCTTGGGACCACCACTGGAAACAACCACCGTCAGAGTGTCAGATGTGCCACAACAACCCTGTCAGTGACTATTGTATTCAGGGTTTAAAGTCCCCGTTTACACCTGGATATCTGACCTACTTAGGAGGAAATGATCGTGTGTGATAGAATTGAGAACTAACATAAGGAGTTGTTCAAACGTATTATTCAAATTTCTTCAAATGTAACACAAACATATGTATGTATCTATACACTCTTAGAAAAGGAGGGTGGGAGAACCATTTTTGGTTCCAAGTAGAACCCGTTTTGGTTACAGGTAGAACTCTTTTGGGTTCCATGTAAAACCCTCTGTGAAAAAAGGGTTCTACATGGAACTCTCGGTGAAAAAGAGTTCTACCTGGAACCAAAAAGGGTTCTACCTGGAACCAAACAGGGTTCTTCAAAGGGTTCTCATGTGGTGACAGCTGAAGAACCCCTTTAGGTTCTAAATAGCAGCCTTGTTTTCTAAAAGTGTAGGCATAGCATAATTCTGGTCAATAAAAAGAGAAATATAGACAACATCTTAACTCTATATTATGTCAATAAAGGTTAAAACAAGAATTATTGCCTAATACTTATTATTTCTATGTTAATATGTGAGCAAGTCATAACTCACAAATGTCCTTTTGGCACCAAAATTATAAGGTGTGCAATGTTCTGATAAAATACATTTGAAGACTAGGTAAATGCAGATATAGTCTAGGGTAATATGGACAGTCATATGCACATTCATCATTATGACACTGCACTATATTCAAATATGATATTATATTTACCTAATTCGTTGGAGTCCGATGCACTCAGGTGTAGGTCATGCCGAGTTTCTCTCATCCAAGGGAAGAGATGCCTCGGTGAGAGGAAGTAAGTGGATGCACTGCACCTCTTGTCTCTGACGACTGCTTTGCCCTTGGCATGGCGGGTATCCACCGGGTCCGGGGTGCCCCATAACGGGTCAGTCGGGTACGGCGTACAGCTGATACAAGCAGAAGAGGTGACTGAACGCTGGAAGAGTGGAATCTCTCGGAATTGTGGCGCGTGGCCTCCCTCACTGTGTCCGGTGACGCATCCAGCAGGTTCGGTTGCAGTGTTGTGTTCGCCCTGTAGATGACATGGGAGAAGGGACTGGTGCTGGTCCATAGACCTAGCAGGGTGCACTTCATCAAATTCACTCTGATAAATATAACTATGGGTACGCCCTGAATGTTGGGAAGGTATGCACTTGTGCATGTTAAATATATAGCTTTTACAACGAACGTAAATGTAAAAGCTTTATGCAGAAGACTTTAAATAAGCTTTAAGACTGTATTGAATAATATTACCAGAGGGGTAAACCGTGAAGTCACGTGGGGCCGTCCTCCAATAATCGCGCGCTGGAGTTGCAAACCGTCCGAAAGGAACTTAATCGCGCTGGAGGAACCCGCTCCCATTCTTCAGGCAGCATTGCAATAAGCACGGGTTTCTTCACCTATAGATGAAAACAACTAATTAGTGTATGAAAAGTAAGAGAGGACAAGCAGTGTATGTAGGCAGTTTTAGAACGCGAGAGAGGGGAAGATGGAGGGAGAGAGAGAGAGAGAGAGAGAGAGAGAGAGAGAGTAAGAGAGTGAGTAAGAGAGTGAGTAAGAGATAGACAGAAAAAGAGGCACGCAACTGAACGCATCATTTGGAACTAAATATCTATTCGTTTTTTATTTACAGAGTTCCAGATGGTGGGAAGAATTCGAATGGAAATCCAGCGCAATGAAAGTTGCATCGTTTTTTAAAACTTCCCCGGTAGGTTATATCAATGCTCCTTGTTGGAAACTATCGAATAAGTGGTATGTTAGCCTACTTGGATAATATCAATGCTATCGCGAGATATACAAAAAAAAACGACATTTGACTAAAATGTGTAATTTTCGTGAATGTGTTATTGTAACATGAGTGTGCTGTTTGTTGAAGTGTTATTCCTATATTAAAAATGAGGACCAACCATTGTGAGTGGTATTCCTCTGGATATACAAAGCTTGGGCTTAAAACTATACTTTTGTCTATTTACTTTATTCTATTTGCTTGTGAATATGCATTCAGTTCATAGTGGTTGTATGCTAATACACTGAGTGAGGGAACCATCCAAGTGAGCAGTGCACTTATCTACTTAGATTAAAGGACTTGGAATAGATTCGAATAGAGTCAATGGGAGTGGTCAAACAAAGGCTTTTGACAATCATTGCCACACACAAAGAGAATGAGAAGACCACAAAAGAATATCGAAAATAATACTATTTTTTACCTCAAATGCCTGGCTACCTGCGATTACTAATCAATATCCACTTGGATGTGTTTTGCTCTGCCCAACAACATTCATATTACAGGGTATTTTTCGATTGATAAAACCCGTGTGTATGGACGGACAGACAAAGAGGGAGGAAAATGACTGGCTGGCTGGGTTATACGAACCCAACGCTAACACCAAAGCAATAGCCTATGGACTTCAGGAACTTGCTAGTCATTTAACTTGGAGGTGTGCTGTTGCAATAATGTTTAGGCCAATGTAAATATTACAATAAAAAAATTGACTATGTAGCTACCCTACCCAAACGAGCATGGTCTACAGCAGAGCCATGTAGAGATTAGGGCTCTGGTGGCTTTAAAGTGTACGTGGACTAAGGATGATATTATCAGAAAATGTTGATTAGAACCTAGGCCTACAACAATATATTTTCACTAGTATTTCTATAATATAATATAAGAAATCTGTTGAGGAGAATCCTCAATAGATGTCTTCCAGCAGCACCGTGATGGATGATGCACTCTGGATCGCCTAGCCGGGACGACCCAGCATCTTCACAGCACCGCTCTGATTTAATCCCTCTTCGGTTTACCCTCCTTCTAGCCCCGCCACAAGGGTAACCTCACTCCCTGATTCATATCCTCCATTCACACGTCACACACTCACGCCAATACGTTATTTGAACATAAAGAAGGAGCATATCATGTTCTCAATATTGTAGGCTAAAACGATTAAAGGACATTTTTTGACGGGATCATTTAGAATAATAGAACAACAAGAATAGCACGCAGGTAGAGATAATATTTCCGGCAACATCAAATGTTCACGGAGAGCATGCAGTTGATCATCAGGATAAACAAAATACTCCACTTGAATTTCAGCTAAATCGAGTTATGGGTCATAGTCATATCCTAGTCATGTTCACAGCCTCATAGTAATGAGAGAGAACATAGCCTTTTCAGAATCATATAGGAGATTGGGACAAATAAGCAGACCATCTCTTATTAAAAGTTAACAATAAGACGTGTGCACATACAAAAATGACATATATTCGCATTTATTTACCATATTAGGTCTACATTCAAATAGGCTACCTCTGGCCATTTCATTTGAAACTGGTATGCCTAGTATACTGTGCACAATTAAACAGGCAGGTTATACTGCGTCTATTAGAGGGACCTTATCAGAAGACACTCCTCCTCATGCCCTTAACTTTTCCAATTGTTCTTCCCAAAATCATTCTTGTTTTAAGAACGATTTGTTATTTAGAGTACAGTGAATTGCTGTCACAGAGCTCTTCAGAGAGAGGCATTCAGTGTGCACATAGCAGGGTTCGCATTGGTGCCATTTAGGCGACATGAAATATGACTTGGTTGGGAGTGTGCGGTGAATGCGAGACGATTCATTCCAACCTGAGATACAGATACCGATAAGGGAACTCAATAGGCCTATTTGAGCTTCATGTGCATGATCAATTTCGATATATAGACTACACATACTCAGTACAGTATTAGGATTAGGATAATTATAAGGATAACATTATTATTGTTATTATTACCATCATCATATTGTGAACCTGTAACGTCAGAAATGAGAGGAAAGGAATTCAATTCCGTTTGTTTTCTTTGTTTCAAATCGTTGAACACTCGGCTGTGTTGGATATAGAATATAATCTGTGATATACTATCTCAGCAAGAACATAATTTAGCTCATCCGTGCGCCTACACCACGATTCTCCGTGAACTCTGGTTGAACCGCCCAAGTGGCAATAAATCATTTTTCTCTGTCTGCACAAAGCGCGCGCCAGTCCCCCTGGGTGTCAACCCCTTTTTCACGGCTTGGTGGCTGACACAAACAGCCGAGGAAACATTGAAAAAGTTTCGTAACGATTGAGGATTTTAACATACAATATATCATAACTCACAGCATATAGCATTTCCACTAATGTGGGATTTTTCGTGTTGACATGGCTACCATGTAGGCCTTAGCACTAGCAGCAAAATTCCGAACCCCTTTGTTCCAAAAACACTGTTCTCCACACTGCTCTTCTCAACAAAAAGCATCCATGCCCATAATGTATTTTCGGCGGACAGAGCTCGAGTCGGGCAGAGAAGAGGAGACAGAGAGCTCGTGGAAGGACGTTAATGGGCAGCGGATGTTGTCGGTTAAAACGGTGCATACAAATGGACCTGTCTCCGCAGAGCACGCGGGAGATTTATTGGCCCGGTGCCCTACATTGCTGTAAACAATTCAGAGTGAAATGAAAGGACCGGAGACTTTGCTGAGCACTGCACACTTCATACATGAGGAAAAGTAAAAGACACACATTGTCAATTTCCTTTCTTCCCAGAACACGTGTTAATGTCTTGACCTATATAAATAGGACATGTACATGCAATACACTTGGAAAAACGGTTCCTTATAGAACCAAAAAGGTGCTATTGCGTGCTTTATGTATGGAACCCCTAAATGTTCTATGTAGAACCATTTTATGTTTTTTTTTATCAGAACCCTAGAGGTTCTTCTTCACTAAAACAAAATGGTACCATATGGAACCCTGCATGGTGCCATTTATAAATTATGGCTACTACCATTAACCAACAATGTTTTGAGCTCAGAATATAATTTAATAAACAATTAATGAAAGCACAAATGTATACCAGCATAGTTTTTAGAATGCATTGTCATTATTTGCAAACATAGTTTGGAAATATGCATTGGTGGCCAGGCAGTTATCTCCTTGTTTGAATGATGGCCTAAGTAAACTCTGGCTGACTTCTTTACAATAACAATACTATAAAGCATCAAAAATGTGTCGTCTGCTCCCTTCTCAACCCCCCAAACCTCATACATACTGTTGAAGTCGGATGTTAACATACACTTTGGTTGGAGTCATTAAAACTCATTTTTCAACCACTCCACAAATTTCTTGTTAACAAACTATAGTTTTGGCAAGTTGGTTAGGACATCTACTTTGTGCATGACACAAGTCATTTTTCCAACAATTGTTTACAGACAGATTATTTCACTTATAATTCACTGTATCACAATTCCAGTGGGTCAGAGGTTTACATACTCTAAGTTGACTGTGCCTTAAAACTGCTTGTAAAAATCCAGAAAATGATGCCAAGGCTTTAGAAGCTTCTGATAGGCTAATTGACATCATTTGAGTCAATTGGAGGTGTACCTGTGGATGTATTGCAAGGCCTACCTTCCCTTCAAACTCAGTGCCTCTTTGCTTGACATCATGGGAAAATCAAAAGAAATCAGCCAAGACCTCAGAAAAAAAATTGTAGACCTCCACAAGTCTGGTTCATCCTTGGGAGCAATTTCCAAATGCCTGAAGGTACCACATTCATCTGCACAAACAATAGCATGCAAGTATAAACACCATGGGACCACGCAGCTGTCATACCGCTGAGGAAGGAGACGCATTCTGTCTCCTAGAGATGAACGTATTATGGGGCGAAGAGTGCAAATCTATCCCAGAAAAACAGCAAATGACCTTGTGAAGATGCTGGAGGAAACAGGTATGAAAGTATCTATATCTACAGTAAAACAGTAAAACGAGTCCAAATCAACATACAGGCCGCTCAGCAAGGAATAGCCACTGCTCCAAAACCGCCAGACAAAATCCAGACTACGGTTTGCAAATGCACTTTTTGGAGAAATTTCCTCTGGTCTCATGAAACAAAAACAGAACTGTTTGGCCATAATGACCATTGTTATGTTTGGAGGAAAAAGGGGGAGGCCTGCAAGCCGAAGAACACCCCCCCAACTGTGAAGCACAGGGGTGGCAGCATCATGTTATGGGGGTGCTTTGCTGTAGGAGGGACTGGTGCACTTCACAAAATAAATGGCACCATGAGAAGGAAAATTACGTGGATATATTGAAGCAACATCCCAAGACATCAGTCAGGAAGTTAAAGCTTGGTCGCAAATGGGTCTTCCAAATGGACAATGACCCCAAGCATATATCCAAAGTTGTGGCAAAATGGCTTAAGGACAACAAAGTCAAGGTATTGAAGCAGCCATCACAAAGCCCTGACCTCAATCCTATAGGAAATTTGTGGGCAGAACTGAAAAAGCGTGTGTGAGCAAGGAGGCCTACAAACCTGACTCAGTTACACCAGCTCTGTCAGGAAGAATGGGCAAAAATTCACCCAACTTATTGTGGGAAGCTTGTGGAAGGCTACCCAAAATGTTTGACCCAAGTTAAGCAATCTAAAGGCAATGCTACCACCTACTATTTGCGTGTATGAAACTTCTGACCCACTGGGAATGTGATGAAAGAAATAAAAGCTGAAATAAATCATTCTCTCTGCTATTATTCTGACATTTCACATTCTTACAATAAAATGGCGATGCTAACTGACCTAAGACAGGGAATTTTTTAAATGTCAGGAATTGTGACAAACTGAGTTTAAATGTATTTGGCTAAGGTGCATGTAAACCTCCGAGTTGAACTGTATATACTGTACATGTAGGTAGAGTTATTAAAGTGACTTATGCATAGATAATAAGCAGAGTAAAAGAGGGTGGGAGGCATAGCCTGGATAGCTATTTGATTAGACGTTCAGTAGTCTTACGGCTTGGGGGTAGAAGCTGCTTAGAAGCCTCTTGGACCTAGGCTTGACGCTCCGGTACCGCTTGTCGTGTGGTAGCAGAGAGAACAGTCTATGACTAGGGTGGCTGGAGTCTTTGACAAGTTTTAGGGCCTTCCTCTGACACCGCCTGGTATAGAGGTCCTGGATGGCAGGAAGCTTGGCCCCAGTGATGTACTGGACTGTGCGCACTACCCTCTGTAGTGCCTTTGCTGTCGGATGCCGAGCAGTTGCCATACCAGGCAGTGAGGCAACCAGTCTGGATGGCCTCGATGGTGCAGCTGTAGAACCTTTTGAGGATCTAAGGACCCATGCCAAATTTTTTCAGTGTCCTGAGGGGATTTGTCGTGGCCTCTTCACGACTGTCCTGGTGATGTGGACACCAAAGAACTTGAAGCTCTCAACCTGCTCCACTACAGCCCTGTCGATGAGAATGGAGGCGTGCTCGGTCCTCCTTTTCCTGTAGTCCACAATCATCGCCTTAGTCTTAATCACGTTGAGGGAGAGGTTTTTGTCCTTGCACCACACGGTCAGGTCTCTGTCCTCCTCCCTATATGCTGTCTCGTCGTTATTGATGACCAGGCCTACCACTGTTGTGTCATCGGCAAACTTAATGATGGTGTTGGAGTCATGCCTGGTCGTGCAATCATGAGTGAACAGGGAGTACAGGAGGGGACTGAGCACGCACTCCTGAGGGGCCCACGTGTTGAGGATCAGCGTGGCGGATGTGTTGTTACCTACCCTTACCACCTGGGGGCGGCCCATCAGGATTTCCAGGACCCAGTTGCAGAGGGAGGTGCTTAGTCCTAGGGTCCTTAGCTTAGTGATGAACTTTGAGGGCACTATGGTGTTGAACGCTGAGCTGTCGTCAATGGTATAGCATTCTCACATAGGTGTTCCTTTTGTCCAGGTGTGAAAGGGTAGTGTGGAGTGCACTAGAGATTGCATAATCTGTGAATCTGTTGGGGCGAATTGGAGTGGGTCTCGGGATTCTGGGATAATGGTGTTGATGTGAGCCATGACCAGCCTTTCAAAGCTCTTCATGCCTACAGACGTGAGTGTATGTATCAGTAGTCATTTAGGCAGATTACAGTGCCTTGCAAAAGTATTCATCCCCCTTGGCTATTTTTCCTATTTTGTTGCATTACAACCTGTCTTTTAAATTGATTTTTATTTGGAGTTCATGTATTGGACAAACACAAAATAGTCCAAATTGGTAAAGTGAAATTTAAAAAATTCCATACGGAATTGTGGTGCGTGCATATGTATTCACCTCCTTTGCTATGAAGCCCCTAAATAAGATCTGGTGCAACCAATTACCTTCATAAGTCACATAATTAGTTAAGTAAAGTCCACCTGTGTGCAATCTAAGTGTCACATGATCTCAGTATATATATACCTGTTCTGAAGGGCCCCAGAGTCTGCAACAACATTATGCAAGGGGCAACACCAAGCAAGCGACACCATGAAGACCAAGGAGCTCTCCAAACAGGCCGGACAAAATATCCAAAACTTTAAACATCCCATGGAGTACCATTAAATCCATTATTAAAAAATGGAAAGAATCTGGCACCACAACAAACCTGCCAAGAGAAGGCCTCCCACCAAAACTCAGGCAAGGAGGGCATTAATCAGAGAGGCAGAATTGAAGCAATGATGGATGGCGCTAAATACAGGGAAATCCACGGGGGGAACCTGTTTCAGTCTCCCAGAGATTTGAGACTGGGAAGGAGATTCACCTTCCAGCAGGACAATGACCCTAAGCATACTGCTAAAGCAACAATTGAGTGGTTTAAGGGGAAACATTTAAATGTCTTGGAATGGCCTAGTCAAAGCCCAGACCTCAATCAAATTGAGAATCTGTGGTATGACTTAAAGATTGCTGAACATACCCCAAGAGACTTGCAGCTGTAATTGCTAAGAAAGATAGCTCTACAAAGTATTGATTTTGGTGGGGGGTAAATAGTTATGCACGCTCAAGTTTTCAGTTTTTTTTTGTCTTATTTCTTGTTTGTTTCACAATTAAAAACATTTTGCATCTTCAAAGTGGTAGGCATGTGAGTGTGTAAATCAAATGATACAAACCCCCCAAAAATATATTTTAATTCCAGGTTGTAAGGCAACAAAATAGGAAAAATGCCAAGGGGGGTGAATACTTTCGTAAGCCACTGTACCTTAGTGTTATTAGGCACAGGGATATATGGTGGTCTGCTTGAGACATGTTTGTATTATAGACTCAGACAGGGAGAGGTTGAAAATGTGGGTGAAGACACTTGACAGTTGGTCAGCATATGCTCGGAGTACACGTCCTGCTAATCTGTCTGGCCCATTGGCCTTGTGAATGTTGACCTGTTTAAAGGTCTTACTCACATCGGCTGCGGAGAGTGTGATCACACAGTCGTCCGGAACAGCTGATGCTCTCATGCATGTTTCAGTGTTTCTTGACTCGAAGCGAGCATAGAAGTAATTTAGCTTGTCTGGTAGGCTCATGTCACTGGGAAGCTCTTGGCTGCGCTTCCCTTTGTAGTCTGTATTAGTTTGCAAGCCCTGCCACATCCGACAAGCGTCAGAGCAGTACGATTCAATCTTAGTCCTGTATTGACACTTTGCCTGTTTGATGGTTCGTCAGAGGGAATAGCGGGATTTCTTATAAACTTCCGGGTTAGAGTCCCGCTCCTTGAAAGCGGCAGCTCTACCCTTTAGCTCAGCGCGGATGTTGCCTGTAATCCATGGCTTCTGGTTGGGGTATGTCACTGTGGGGACGATGTCATCAGTGCACTTATTGATGAAGCCAGTGACGGATGTGGTGTACTCCTCAATACCATTGGAAGAATCCCGGAACATATTCCAGTCTGTGCTAGCAAAACAGTCCTGTAGTTTAGCATCTGCTTCATCTGACCACTTTTTTACTGACGAACCACTGGTGCTTCCTCCTTTCAATTTTGCTTGTAATGCAGGATTCGGGAGGATAGAATTATGGTCCAATTTGTCAAATGGAGGGCGAGAGCTTGAAGAATTATAAAAATAATAATGTGCAAAGATTTTATAGATTTACCCAGAAAGACCTACAGCTGTAATTCCTGCCAAAGGTGATTTGTAAGTCGCTCTGGATAAGAGCGTCTGCTAAATGACTTAAATGTAAATGTAAATGTGATTCTAACATGCATTGACTCAGGGGTGTGAATACTTATGTAAATTAATACAAGTTTTTTTTATTTTTACATTTTCACTTTCTCATTATGGGGTATTGTTTGTAGAGTGGGGAGGAAAAAATTAATTGAATAAATGTTTTATTCAGTGTGTAACACAACAAAATGTAGAATAACTCAAGGGGTTTGAATACTGTCTGAAGGCACTGTAGAACCTTTTACCGGAAGGCACTGTAGAACTATTTTTTGTAAAAGGTTCTTTTATCTTGTCCAAAGAACCAAAAGGTTCCCCAAATTAGGCTTTTTCTAAGACTGTAGGCTGAACCATAGCTATTGGCTTCAACTCCTAACAATAATAACCCATTAAAACGACAGATTAAAAGTGAAACTAGCTATTTTGTCTTTCTTGGCCAACATATATCCTTAGTTTCTGGACATACATTTCCATGAACATTTGACTAAATTAACATGTTGGTTTGTGTCCAATATAGACATAAAACACTACTTTTCAGTTGTATCTCCCTATCTAGGGCCTATACCATAAACTGAACAACCAGTTCTTTCAGAAGAGTGCTTCTGGGAGTGAAATATTGTTACAATAACCCCATGCACTTGGATATCGGCCATGGCCAAAGGACCTCCAATCTCTACAACGGATGGAAGTTCTATTTTACATAGTATTTTTGGATTGATTCTCTGTCAATACGTTCCAACAGTAGGCTAATATAACTTCTAAAACTGTTATGTTCCATTTCTCAAAACACATGGTACCTACACAGTATACTGCAGTGAACTGTTACCAGTTTGCATCTGAGCATCACAATCTCATTATTCCCTAATATGTCCAGGTGGGGCAATATACTGTGCATCAATAATGACTACATTTGTTATGGAATATGTTCATGATTCCTGTATCTGCTACAATGCAATTGGACCCATCGAGTTCTGCAATAATGCCATAGTTTTGATCCTACAGAAATACATTTTCGCCTACACTCAGCAAATGCAACCTTGTAGTCCAACCAGGCAGATTGGTCAAGATTGACTTGTCCCGAAGATGTCAGTAAATGCCTTCTAAACCGGCCACTAGGGGCAACACGGAGCGCTATTACCATAGGCTTGGTGTTATGGACAGGCGTGGCGGATGGGCATAATCCCATGACTTCGGATCAGATGGTCGTGTGTCCAATCCCAGTGGTATACAATCATTTTATTTTATATTTGTTTTAACCCTATATCAAACCTTAACCCTTAACTGAACCATTCGGAATGAATGCCTGAATTGAATGTTTTAACCCAATCCAAAGCCTCAACCTCTCACCTGATTTAATGGACCTGCATAGACTTGGAGAGCTGACAAGAACAGATGGCTGCTGAGAATTATACAATACCTTGGAAATGTATGTTACTTGTCCAGAGAAATACATTTAATCAAATTCATATTAAACGTCTGTTGGGTATACTAGTGAAGACAAGAAGTTATGAGTAGCTCACTTGCTATTGCAACTAATCACTCTCCCTTTATCATTTAGGCAGCAGTCCAGTGCATTCAGTCCAGCTCTGACATTGATCCATGTCTCATATAGACCAATACTTGGACACTTGTCTACCAGGGACTGAAACTTAGGTAAAATGCTATATTACGTTACACTAATATCTATAAATGCTTTATAAGTAACTGCACTAGGCCTAATTACAACTGTTAAATGTAGCATATGTTATGATGTTTATAAAGGAATAACCATAATTGTATTGACAACTTTTAAGTCCATATACTTTTTAAATATTGAGCCTTGGATGGCAACTTTTCTACTTGTAAATAATTAATTAATAATAGATTTGAGAATCAATTCAACACACACACACACACACCACACATACACATACACACACACACGCACGCACGCACACACACGCATGCTCCTACACACACACACACACACACACACACACAGATGCCCATAAGCACACAGGCCAGACATGGTGCATCTGCCCCTCTGGGGGTGAACGGACCGACTAGATTTACGGATTTATGACACACCCTCCTTAATGAAGTCTGGTCAATGTGAGATTGAGCAGCCTTATTTCCCCTATCCCTGGAACATGAGATTTGACCCCTGTTTCAACTCAGCGCCTTCATGCAGCTGCCATGACTGCTGTATAAACAGACTACCAGTGGTGGAAAAAGTACTCCGTTTTCATACTTGAGTAAAAGTAAAGAAACCTTAATAGAAAATGACTCAAGTAGAAGTGAAAGTCACACAAAGTCTAAAAAAAAAGTCTAAAAGTAAAAAAAAGTCTAAAAGTATTTGGTTTTAAATATACTTAAGTATCGAAAGTAAATGTAGTTGCTAAAATATACTTAAGTATCAAAAGTCAAAGTAAAAGTAGGAATAAGTAGAAATTCATTATATTAAGCAAACCAGATGCACAATTTTCACACTCCAACACTAAGACATCATTTAAAAACAAAGCATTTGTTATTAGCGAGTCCTCCAGATCAGAGGCAGTAGGGATGACCAGGGATGTTCTCTTGATAAGTGTGCGAATTGGACCATTTTCTGTCCTGCTAAGCATTCAAAATGTAAAGAGTTCTTGTGGGTGTCAGGGAGAATATATGGCGTAAAAAGAAAATTATTTTATTTTAGGCATGTAGTGAATGAAGTGAAAGTAAAAGTTGTCAAAAAATATAAATAGTAAAGTACAGATACTAAAAAAAACTACTTAAGTAGTACTTTAAAGTATTTTTTACTTTTTACTTAAATACTTTACACTTTATGCAGACTACACCATCCCCGTCACAATAGTTTGGAGTCAGACCTTTCGTTAACAAATAAATTGGTTGAAGAAGAACTCATCTTGAACAAGGGAGAGATGTTTTTGTAGCCATAGTAATTTACTAATATAAATCTACAAATATTACCACAAAGATCATCATAACAGTTTTTTGGGGTGGGGAATTCGGATATATGATTTCCACTTCTTTTAACAAGTTTATTTTCGTGGTTCCGTCCGCCAAGAGAGTGTGAGAGAGAAAGATGCCTTGCCAGAGGCCTGCCGTAAATCAATGTTGCAAAGTGGAATGTTCGCCTGCATTCCCCGGAATCATATGGAGAGAAACATTCTCAATATTCTCTAAAGACTTTGAAGAGACAAGATTCACAATGGCTTAGCTTTTGCAGGAATGTTATCAAATAATTAGGCCCACACTCCAAAAATATAGGCGACATTTGTACAAAATGCAGCATATTCTATATTTACTTTTGGGGAATTCATCACACCAATTGAAATACACGAAGCTAAACAATTAAACAAATACAAAAATAATTCTGAAAAGACAGGTCTTAGCCCGTAGCTACAAAGAAAACATTACATCTGAACTAGCGCGTAATTGCTTTACATTTAAACCCATAGTGTATAATCTACTTTCAGATGTATTTATATTACCAGTATCTGGCTATATAATCTACTTTCAAACTAGCATTCTTCGTAATGACATAAACATGTAGATTGGATTGAAAGCTGCAACTCGGTAAGTAAGCTTTCAAATCAAGTTGAAAATACATTAGGTTAAGGTCTGTGAATGGACAACTTCGATTGTTTAAGTCACAGGAAAATAACTTGAAAAATTTCAATTTCCCCCATAATTTCTGTGCTGTATCAATAATATTTTCTTTCAATGACCGTGTACTGTACGTGTTGTCGTCCTCGGCCTATTGGAGCACCCTATGGGCTATGTCCGATTAATGAAAATTACAATCAGATATAACGTTTTTTTGTGTGTTGCTGCTTGTGTTTACTCAAATAATATTGAACAATGTGAAAATAAACGTATTGTCACACATAACCTCTGTGCAACCCCTACTCTCAAATATCTTCAGGGCACAAAATGTCAGGTGAGGTGGCTTTATGGAGATGCTGATAAATGGTACAATTACTGTTCTATAGCACGTGAAAGCTGTTCATCGCTTACAGAACTGTTGAGTGTAAGCGTCCTGTTTGCTACAAAATATTTGTGCCATGGACCACAGTAACTGCATAGGTTTGATATATGTTTTAGGGGCAAATCAAGGCATAGGCCTATATCTAAAATCGTGAAGTACATGTTATGATCACAAGTCATTTTAAAACGGTTTCAATGTCGAATAATTCTAAGAGGTCCGACTGAACGTCAATGATCTAAATATTGTTACAAATGGTGTAATTACAAATTACCACTGTCGTTCATATGTACACATCTACACCTAACCCATTCACACACATATAACCTCTAACCAGCACAGGTTGAAGAATCTCTACTAAGTGTGATGCATGCTGCCGTGGTGTGGTTTAATTCATGTATTCGTATAGGCCCCACTTCGACGACAGGTCGTAACAGACCAGTACGTAGTAAATCAGTGAACTGCAAAGAGAGGTACACGAGGTACAAAAGCTTCTAATAAAATACACCATGCGGCTGTATAACTTCACACACCTGCACAGTGCACTGCGAGACCATTCACTTCAGACCGTCGTCCATCATATATATTGGGGGATTCAGTCCTGTCCTGGTGGAGCATCCTATCATTGTCTCCATGAATGCCCACAAGTTGAAGACGTGCATTTCTTGTATAGCATGAATCAAATACATGACTTGGATTGAAATACATTAAATTGTTAATTTCGGCCTACAATGCAAGAGCAAATGTCCACGTAAACGTAGCCTATATATTTGTCTATATAATATTCATTCCAAAAGTAACGTTTACCCGTAATGATATTGAAGCTGTTATGCACCAAGATGGATGCATTTTCACAAATATACAACGTTTTCCCATGCAGAATCCTATAAATTGTAATAATGCATTCGACATGAGCAGGCCTAACACTCACATGCATACGGATCAGAAGCTCCAAAGTCACCACTTGGAAGTCCCTCAAATGTGTAAGATGTCCAAGGGGGCTAGGTCCTACACAATGGAAGAGAAGTGGCCGACAGTTCACCGCACTCTCGGGTCACCACTGAGAGCAACAAAAGAGTAACACATGCAGAGGTGCCCTTCCACCGGCCCCTCAATAGGCCCCGAGCAGAAAAACCCACAAAGGCCAGCGCACTGACGAAGCCACGTAAGGACGGGGTACCACCTACGAGGGCACACACAGAAGGTACACGTATAGAGAGCCAGTCAGGTCACAGGGGTTGCAAAGGTCGGCCATCCCGGCTGAAACGGACCTAATGGGACAGAAAATGTGCCCTCCGACTGAACTCGGCCTTCTCGCGGTTCGTCCCCAACTTCAATAAAGTACCTTTTCAGCCTCGCGACATGGAGGCGACAGGTTTTAGAAAGAGATTGGAGGGATGCTGAGACTTTGGAGTAGCTACACATTCTCTCAACTGTCAAGGGCCCGGTTTCCCAAAGCATTTTAAGGCTAAGTTCATAATTATCCTTAAAATGCTTTTGGGAAAACGGGCCCTGGCAGCTACATAAAGGCTCCTGGAATTGGGCAAGGTGTTAAGTTTCATTTTTGTCCTTGGTAGTTTTATTTCGTAAAGTTGCTAGTTAGTGAGTTGGGTTTATTTCTTTGTGAGGGAGGCTGTTGCCAAATTAATATATTCAGTCCCAAATAATTTTACTCTGTGGCGTTAAGATTGATGGTTCAGAATAGACTACATCTCCCCTTTGTGATCGTCTGCCCCCCCATCTAGCAAGCCGTTTTATAATTTCTATTCAAGTCACACATTTTAATAATCTATCAAATGCTTGCGCTCTTTTCAAACGTGACATGTTTTACACCACATTTTGAGCAGGATAAGAAAAAGATATTCCACAAATGAAATAATTTTGGGGAAAACTGTTAACTGAACGGTCTTTTTCATCATGCAAGACATGGTTACAGGAGAGAAATTGCACAATATGAGTAGCCTATGTATTATTAGAGTTGCATGGTGACAATAAATCCACAACACTGCCATATAGGCCTATGGAAAATCCCGCCACGATACTTTTGCAGTGTCGGCTACTTACCAAGCGCAGAGGTGACGATGACGTTGCTCGAGCGCCACTTTTTAAAAGCATACTCTTCACTTTGACCGGGGAGGTCTCAGGGCCCAACAGACATAGGCTACTTTTAGAATGACAATCTCAGAAAACTAACATTCCATTTTATATCTGTAGAAATGATTGCACATTGAGAAGGCCTGTGTGCATGCATATAAAAAACTTTTTTTTACAAGATATTCTATGAAAATCTGAGGCAATGCTCGTGGATATGATCCTAGTACGATATTGTGTCAACTATAGTATACTTTATTGTCCACGATAAGGCCCCATAATCTGACTTCAAGTTATTGACTTTATTAGAAGACAAGAAAAACAACCTGTAATTGGGGCAAAGGGGGAATTAATAGCAACCCATAACATCAACGCAAATGATTATTTGGTCATATTTTGACAATATGATAGTGATTTGCAGAGTTATATGCAGCAATAGGTTCAGTAATGAGCAGGAAACAGGGCTCCAGAAAGTCAGGCACTGGCCTATTCTACAGAGGGAGTCTGGTTGAGGGCCTGGTTGAATGGCTTGCCATGTTAATTGAATGTCCTTGAGACTAATGAGCAAGCATGTAGGGTAGGACGCATGCAGCCAGGCTATAACCCTTTATTTGGAATAGAATCATTGATTATGATTGGATTAGGGATTAGGTATATTGTGGAGTATTAGAAATGAAGGGGGAATATGAATGGTGAATCTGATACACATGCCAACCTCGAGAACGTTGCTAACGGACAACTTTGCCAAACAAATGTTTAATGCTTTGTTAGGCTGAACTATAAAGGAAATACAGTACTTGGTCAATTGTGACTTTCATAACATTTTGAAATAACGTTCACCACATCATAGGATGAGCTTCTGTTATCAAAAGAAATTACACTTGACCTCGATTGGTCATGAATAAAATCCATCCAAACATGAAAAAAAAAACTAGTAGACATTCACTGTTTTATTGACCAATATGATTATCACAAATACACTAAACTATGTTTATTGCATTTTACAATAACCTGCTAAAACACAACGTAAACACCACAAACTAAATTGTAATTCAAAATCCTGTTTTTGAAATAGGCGAGGTAATTCACCTTGTTGCAAGATCGATGTTCCCATCGGTATGTTCCAGCATTTTTACCAAAAATAACTATGATAATAATGGTATTCTTCCAGTGTTCCGCTTAAAATAAATAAATTGTGCATTTCACCTTGGGCAGCAGGGCAAACGAATGGCCCACCATAACATTTAAATCAAATGTAGGCCTACATTTTTTTTCCTTCATTCAAAACATTTTCTCATAAAAACATCATTTTGATTCAGCATGAAATAACTTAAACCCTGTGTCGCGTAAAAAGAATCCATCGGTATTCGCATAAATCCATGCTATATAACATGCATTTTATATAACTTTGGACTTAAATGAAACCACACAAATAGCTACGAAAACAAAATATATTCTATATGACTGATTATTTTATTCTATAAATAATCAGTCATTTCTCTATCTCCCTTCTTGAAGTGTTTTTGTGTTTTGTTTTTGTTCGCCTTATAACGTTGTAATATCCTCGCCATCCTCTCCTCCGGAAAGTTCATTTGGAATAATGGCACCAGTGGCCGAGGAAGTGGCGACAGCGCCGGTTGATGAGGTTGTGTTGGACCCGGAGGATACGCCCGTGGTGGAGGATCTCACTTTGGTGTTAGGAAGCCTATGGTCTTTTTTCCACTTCATCCTGCGGTTCTGAAACCAAATTTTGATTTGTCGTTCGGAGAGAACCAATGTATGAGCTATCTCAATGCGCCTCCGCCGAGTTAAATAGCGGTTATAGTGGAACTCCTTCTCCAATTCTAAGACCTGCTGTCGAGTGTAGGCTGTCCTAGACCGCTTGGAATCCGCTCCATTGTAATTCGGGTTCGCTGGAAAAGGGGAGAAGTAAATAGAAAGAAAGAAAAGCAGGGAAGGAGGGAGTAAACAAGAGTGTCCCAGTGTCAACTGGGATATATAATGGGAATGGGCAGAATAAATGGCTAGATATGGTAGTTCTGGTGTGAGAAAGAATCTAAATGGGAAGTTAAGAACTTGTCTATCTCTCTGTAATTAGGGGACACTCACATCCAAGTATGCGCTAAATTATTAATGCAAGATTACAAAGCGCAGTCTTTTTTCTTTCGTTTAATCTCTCCCCCTCTTCTCTCCATCGTGCACATAGGCTACACAACAGCAGAAGCCACATGGTGATACGGCTGCCAAGAGTATACCTCGGCTATAAAATTTATGGTGGGTGTAATTACCGACGCGGAGTCGTAAATCCGCCTCAATTGTGCCATTTCAAAAGCTTATCGTAGCAGGGGCTGGGAAGGAGATGGGAGTTAGAGGCACCGATAAAGGGAAGGAAAGGAGGAGAGAGGAGTAGAGAGTGGAGAGAGAGAAAAGACAAACACAGAGACAAGTTGCCTACCAGTGCTGATGTGAATTTTCTTCATCCATGGGTATACCACGGGCTGCTTGGAGGAGGCTGAGCTGTTTGGATGCTCCGGTGTAGCTTGGTTGCAGGCGGAGGATGCAGCCGGTGGGGTGGTGGGGGACATGGGTAGCTGTGGGGTCTCACATGAGGCTGGCTGCCCTTTCCCTGCAAGCAGGTGCGCAGTATGGGGTAGTCCATGTCCACTTTGCGTGTCAGGTTCAGGGATGCTTGCACAGTTATATTGGCGCTCTTGGTAGCTCGCCCGCGGAGGGTATAACTCCTGATGGTGATGCTGGTAACCAGAGCCAGGGTCCCTTGCGCGGCTGTAATATTCGGGGCTGTGGTCGGGGATGTAGCTGTTTTGTGAATATTCCTCGCATGGAGGAAATTTCGGATCAATGTAGGTAGAGTCCATCAAATACGAGCTCATGATCATTAATTTCTGGAGTGGAAAATAATTTTTCTAGCTTTGTCGTTTTTCTGCTCCATAAAGCCCTCCTACTTGCGAGCAGCCCTGTAAAGTTACTTTTACCACGTGACCCCACGGCCCAATAGCAGAGTGAGAGGTAGTCCCCGGATAAGGAACCAAAGGTTTTCGAACGTACCTTCCGTCGCCATTGTGGGCATCATCTCTCTCTCGCTGTCTCTCTCTCTCGCTCTCTCTCCTCACGCCATTTGTGTCACCAATGCAAATGATCAAAACAAACACCTCTTATGTGAAGTGTACCCTGTCATTACAGTTCTATTATTATTGTTGTTATCATCAGTATCATTATTATCCAGAAATAGAAATGGAGGTAGAGTGATATATGTGAATGGATCATCGCACGCAAAATCTCAAAAACAATTGGGTTGCTTACTGCAAGTAAAACAGCGGCAGGATTACCTCATTCACAAAAATAAAGGCAACCCTGTCTAAGAATATCCGGCTGCTGCCTTCAAACAGTCCATGAACGTTCGCGTAAATCGTACATGCTATGCAGTTCCAATTAAGCGAGAGTTTTTGAAATTAGAATTGGGCCTAAATCAGGAGACAGAGGACACCAGAGGCACACCATATTAGTATACCAGTATACATGAGCTTTTTCGGTAACAACAACATCACGAAGTATACTGAAGTACAAGTACACATGTAATACTTTGCATTTGAATACTTTCAAACACGGTCAAACACATCTCACTGCTTTAAAATAGTATTACGTAGATGCTAATGATAATGCAATATCACCGAAATCATGGTTGAATGATTGAAGTATGAATTTATATCGTTCTCCGTCGCGTGCTCTTTCTCTCTCTGGATATGTACAGGTCCATACATTTGAATAAGACACTACATGAGTATGACATGGTGATCCAACTAGTAAACAAATCAGTGTTACGTTACTCTGAAATGAGTCTCAGGGAGGTGTTTTGTCCATCGTGGCTTCATCTTCTTCAACACAAGTGGCTGTCTAAGTGCACGTGTATAGGTTATTCATTTGACATCAGCCCTAGCATGCGGGCAAATAACATCATCCATTACAACCCCCCCCCCCCCCCCCCATACACTGTTGTGTTCAGAAAAGTAAATCATTGCAGATAAAGCTGTCCATTTTGAGTGGTATCACTTGCCACAGATGCGTTACAGGCGCAATTATACTGTAATTAACTGTTGGCCAAATGTATTCCTGTTTTGTATTCCATCCTTTAAATTATGCACGAGACCACATTATCACAGGACAGTAGGCCTACACATAAGCAGTCTGTGAACTTTAGGGCTCAATAGACTCATAATAAAAACGAATAATAATAATAATTTAAAATACATCTAGAATAAATCTAGCCTACTACGACAGGGATGGATTATAAGAACATAAGAAGGATCAGAACACGAGGTCAATCACCTGCTTGCTAATCAGCGTCTAAATTCGAGGTAGTGGTCTTCTTTTAGTCATTTGTCAACATGATCTGGTGAAAATAACATAGCAGGGCAGATGTTTATGGTTTGTTTATGTGTAGAGCGCGCCCGCCATTTTTATTACTTTCGGCAGCAATGTTTGAGGCGTTTTATGGGGCTATAGAACGCCGTAGGCCTAAATCAGTCCGCTTTAAACGATCGCTGGTTGCTTACATGTTTTACTAGTACAGGCAGACTTGTAGTAGTATACCTTTGCTTCCAAATAGCCTACTGTACAAATATATGCCTTTGAACGTCATTACAATGCCTGGGCCTGGGCTTCTTCTAGACAATCTTAGATTGTTTTTAAGTTAGACACATATTTTGCACAGACTTCTTCTGAGATGTATGGCTATTCGTGCCCTATTATTCATGCTAACACGTGATACAACGCAGCTATAACCTACAGAATAGAAGCGACAGTTGAAGCAGACGATTATCTTGACAGACGTGGGATTTCAGTAGCCCATGTATTCCTGTAGAGACGTACTTGCGATTGTAATATATTAACACAAATTCGGTTCTACAGGGTACATATAGACAACTAATGAGTATTTTCCATTGTAGCATGAAAAGAAAATATCGAACTGCCAGAATTCTGTTAGGTGAAAATCTGTCAATAAAATATATGCAGTATTATCTTATAGCTCTCTCTCTCTCTCTCTCTCTCTCTCTCTCTCTCTCTCTCTCTCTCTCTCTCACACACACACACACACACACACACACACACACACACACACACGAAAAGAGTAGCCTGCCTTTGAGGTTAGTCGCTCCTCTAAACTATGAATATTCAGCCATAAACACGGTGCACGGTGGGTAGCCTGCAAAGCGCCGGCGTGACAGCACAGATGAAAAATAAGTTTCTATTGTCCCCAACGATTTCTCGTGCTCGCCTGCCTCGCTATTACCATACTGACCGCTCGGTAACCTCTCTGGCTGCCATCATAGAAGTTAATGAGAAGACGGAGATGAAAAATGTATCGTGCATGGTGTGAGTGTGACCTGTTTCAAGAATCTAATAGTCTACTGAAATGGTGAATAGGTATATTCAACCGAATAGCCTGGAAAACGCCAATTTAATCTTCACGTTTGTATTGATGCACAATTAAAAGATGAACATGTTCAGATGACTTGTGAACAAGATAATGTTATAGATATAATATAATATCATACATTGAATGGAATGGAATGGACTAGAATAGGTAACCATTTAGGATAGACAAGAGAAGAAGAAAACATACAGACTTTCTTGCTCATCTAACATTAGCATCTGCAAATCTCGGCATATGATTAAGCACTAAGGCCCGAGGGGGTGTGGTATATGGCCAAATCATTATAACGTGCGACGCAACGCAGAGTGCTTTGACACATATCACAAACCCCCGAAGAGCCTTATTGCTATTATAAACTGCTTACCAACACAATTAGAGCAGTAAAAATACATGTTTTGCCATACCCATGGTATACGGTCTGATATACCAGCTTTCAGCCAATCAGCATTTAGGGTTCGACCCACTCAGTTTATAATTAGAGTTTTCGCACTACCCCTACCAACCGCCCCCGCCTTCACAGGCCCGTGCACGCCCCCAGGTCCCATCTCATCCCAGCTCCAGTGTTGTGGACGCTTTTTAATATTCGTTAGACAGCCTGACCTGCGTTTCACCCCTCACGTTTGACTTCCAATAGTTCACTGCCAAGGATTATTGATGGGCGAAAAGCAATGAATTCCTTCTCCCCACAAATGGATTTCAGATCTCTCCCCTAGTTCAATAACTAGTTATAATGTAGAACTACAGAAAAATGAGGCCCTTAGGCAAACTCATTTGATGTTTCATTTGTTCATGGGAAAAATGGTGAACCTTTCTTTTCCGTCACATGAACACCTTGCAGCATGTTCTCTTTCACAAACATAGGCTGCACACTGTAACAGAAAACTGTAAATGATACTGTAATTGTGGCTATTATCAACAGTAATATATTCTGAAACGTCTTACTGCAGCATACTGTCAATTATGGTGCATTGTGGGAAAATGTTGTAGTTGGGGAAAGAATTGCTGTATTTCGAATGGCACTCAGTATGCCATACCGTATCTTTGGAGCACTAAAAACCCTTTGACCACTAGTGTGGTTGCATGGTCATGTAGTTTCTGTCTCATTTACATATTTTGAGGCGTGCATTGTAAGAGGCCATATTTGTTGCACCCATGAGTGAGAATGCGGTACCAATTGAACTCCAATGTGGTTATAGGACCCCAGAGGCAGTCAGTCTTAAACCTCAAATGGTTGAGCAGTTTGCCATGTCATTTTGATCTGTTTTTCCATGCAGTTGCTGCCAGTTTAGAAACCGTTGTTAAGGCCTCTAGAAGTGTACGTAATATAAAAACCCAGATATGAATTAGTCTACTGTAACCTGTAAACACTTTTCTTAGCAGCCAACCTGCTTGTACCAATCCCTTGTAATTACAGTAAAATACTGTGAAATACGATCTCCTCCCCTCAATTCATTTCATTCATCCATTCACTCATTCTTTCAGTCATTCATTTCGATTATGGTAGCATTTTCTTTTTTACAGTATACTACGGTACATTTACGGTAATGTACTGTGTCCTTACACAGTACTTGCTTTGATACTTTGTTAATATTACAGTAGGTGTGCTGTAATATTACATACAGAGTTGTACTTTCCACCTAGATGCCTGTAAACTACTGTCAAATTCATAATAACCCTTTTTATAGTGCATATCTGTAACACACGATGTGCATGCAACACAAATTCTGTAGGCTACAACATTGATAGTAGGATAACAGAAGATTCGTTGTTCTTTCACTGACTGATTGTTATAAATAGATATCTTTCAGAAAATTAGAACCCAACATGTGTGAAATAATCTTTATGATGTTTATATAGTGTAATAACGAGTAATTGTTGTAGAATGGAATTTGTGTACATAGGCCTAGTTAAAACGAATTTCTTAGCATGAAAGCAAATAGCATATTTTTGCTAATATCACCTCGCCCAGTGCATTTCACTGGCTTGGCTATTATCAGGGAACACTGCCCTCTCTGTTGGCTCTGCAGGAAGGGACCGAATGGGGCAGGAAGCCTATTGTTTGTGCAAAAATAATAAACAACTTACCGATACTGTACATATCCCCTTCATTCTGTATCGGTCCTCATTTCGTTGTCTGCAAAATAAAATAACAATCAAAAACAAGATAATGAGCGGGATGAGATACTAGAGTTCAAACTCCCGATTGGCGCGGTGGTCTAAGGCACTGCATTTCAGCGCTAGAGGCGTCACTACAGACCCTGGTTCGATTCCAGGCTGTGTCACAACCGGCCATGATGGGGAGTCCTATTGGGCAGCGCACAATTGGCCCAGCGTCGTTAGGCCGTTATTGTAAGTAAGAATGTGGTCTTAACTCTCTTGCCTAGCTAAATAAAAAACCTGTAAAAGTATATATATTATTTCATCCCAAATTATTCGGAATGGTTTTAATAACTACCCTAAAAAAGTGTAGCCTATGATGTCCTGAAATTCAACATAAGGTAATATCATGGACGTTCAAGATAGTATTTTTGTATTGTATTTTCAAATTTCACAACTAAAAAACACAACGGACATTTTCGTTTAGAAATGATATTTTTTCGCAATAAAAAAAGAGGGAATTATCTAATAAATTAGCAGGTTTGAAAAGGCTAAAATACTGTGAATTACAATATTTTACGTCATAGAAAAGCAATCGATACCAATTAAGTCATATGTCACAAATCCCCTTTTTCTAACGACAATTTCTCTTCTCTCTGAAATCTCCCTAAAATGGCCAATATATATGTGGCCTAAGCCACATGGGCTTAGGCTACAACTTTCCCCATTAATAACAACAATGTTAGTGTTCTTGACTTTGCATTGCTTGTTGTATCCTTTTCTCTCCATTGCCACTTTATCCTCCCAACCCCTTCTCTCACATCCCCCTCCTTCCAGTTAATTTCTAATTGAGGTAAGGTGTCCCAGAAAAAGCTATAACAAGTGTGTGATCTTCTAGAATTGGGGCCGAGGAGAGATATTAAGGACAGGTCGGTTTGGGGTCGTTAAACTGGATTTATACATTTGGCATTTCCTTGGGCAAAAGTTATATTTATAGAAATCCCTCGACTTCGATTCAGACCATGCTGATTAATGTTCAATTGTCAAAATGAAGATTTTGTCACCGTATTGGGTATATTCAAGCCTGAAGCATAAACGAATTTGATTGTACATCATAAAACTTGCAATCTCTACAACTGGAAAAAGGGTCCGTTTTTTTTCTGTTTTGCATCTGTCTTACATTGGGCAGTTTTTGGCACTGAAATGAACACAGTAAGACATCCAATTAATGGCATAGGCCTGCATGCTCAATTGTGTTTAATTCAATCTCATAATGAAACAAATTAATTTCATAAAGTGAGAGTCATGTAATGTGAAAATATTACAATATAACAAACCATTAAGTTAAGTACGCAAACAAATACAACATAATAATATAGTTTTCTGTTCATCGAGACATATTTGTTGGCTTCTGGAGGTGGGTTCCTCTAAACAAACAAAAAAAATGAGGCAACGTTCTCAATGCCTCACAACTCTCATACTATCTAAACTTGACAGTGGTTTTCTTATTGGATGAGTAGTTGCCAATCACTGTCATGGAATACAGTCAACCGGAACCGGAACACTAAAGAATAACTGAGTTTAAGAACAGTGAAGAACTTAACTCCATTCCAATGAATATAATGCAGGTGAATCCCCTCTTTAACATGCGCTATATGGAGGTGGAGCATGTTAAATAGCACCCCCTATTGGCTTCCTCTCTCTTCATCTAACAGGAATTATTGGGAAAATACTCAACATGAACCCATCAACTCACTGCATCATCAGGGCCCAGAGTTCCTCCTTGACCCATCTGTGAACTGACCAGGAAATACTCTGGGCCATAATTACAAGCTACAACATGGGGCCCAGAGTTCATTGGCAGGTCACACGAACATGGAAAACTCAAGGCAGCAGAGGATCTTACCAATATCATCCACACAACTTTCCCAAGTAAATAGTGATGGATAAAATATTACAATAGGAACTAAACTTGTTGCTCTGCTACATCCAGTTTGGCTTCAGAAACGTTTTCCACACCTTCCAAAACAAACATAAAATCACAAACATGCATTGATTAAGGGATGGATGATGTTTATCCACTGAACTTCTAACGTCACAGGCATCAACTGGGCTGCCCTGCAAAGATATTGAAGACAGATGAAGCATTGAGCAGGGACGATGATGACACACTCTTCAGTCTCTGAGTCATCAGTATGATTGCTTCAGCAGTATCTCCTTCCCTATCCCAACCAAGCCAAACCTGCAAGGCGGGTTGTTATATTTATTCAAGTAGCAACGAGTTATTTATGCACATGGCCAAGCTCTGGAACCTGACTGCAATGGTTTGGATAGCAGCTGTTGCCTCATCAACACACACACACACACACACACACACACACACACACACACACACACACACACACACACACACACACACACACCTACAGAGTCTCTCTCTTGAGTCTCTGACAACTATGTAACATATTATATAGCATAAAGCATCTGACCATTGTGCAGCAAAGTGGAGTTGGCCTTTATCTGAAGAAGTATATACTCCGTTCTGTATAAAGGTGCATGCCTAATGAATAAGAGTAGCATAAGTAGAACACACTCAAGTGAAGCTGGAACAGATCTCTCTTTCCCAACTCTACTCCCATAGCTTCATTTTGCCAGTGGTAAGGGGAACATGCATGGATGACACACGTTTGTAATCTATTGGAATACATTTTGCCTCTAAGGACCACACAAACAGCAAACAGAGTCAGATATATAAAATAACGATTGAGTGTACAAATGACAAGGGATGAATATCACAACCATTTTAAAACAAATCCCGTTTCGTCGGAAACATCAAGCAAACCCAACCACAGCACCAAATACAAACAAAACGCTATAGTTTGACACAACATGCTGGAAAGTACAAATATTGTAAACTTACTGGAGCGTTTAAGGATCCATTTGTGACTGAGAGAGCACAGCACCACCATTACAGGCAGACTAGTCCGGGCCAAGGTAATCCACACTAACTGCCACACAGCCCTTTCTTCCTCGGATAAGAGGAGCCAGCAGCTGCGATTCCGGACAGTTAAGATTATATATGATGTGTATATATCGAGGGTTTGTCAGCTCTTCCAGGCCATAAAACCCACTTTAATGGCACCACGTGCTCCGTATGCACCATTCACAGGCCCCGCTAGAGGCAATTGGCATAAATAACCTTCCAAACTTTAAAATACTAAAAGAAAGAGATACCATAAAGGGGAATTTGATAGCCCTACATAGGCTAACGTAGCACGGTTAGGCCCGACAGTGCCATTGAGAAAGCAGTCCATGCTCTGTTGCATTTATAGACCTAGCAGTAAAAAGGCTACCTGCCTGCGAGGTGAGTGAAAATTATATATTTTTTCATTTGAGACGATATTTGCGACAGGACATGGCATCTGAACATTTGTTGTCCCTGTTAACCTGATTGTTTTGGTTAAGCCATTTAATTAAGCTATTCTTAAAATTACAGTTCCACGTGTCACTAGGCCAGCAGTGGGTCAAATTCAGGTCAATGCATAGTTTTGTTTCAATTTATGGTTTTGTCTATATACACAGCCTGCAGCTCCAATATAGCTTACAATATTGACCCACGGGATTAAATGAACATCTACTCAAAGCACAAGAGATAAAGACATTAAGTCAACCGTTTATTATTTTTCCACTTTGAACAAAAATGTCCACATAATAATTCACATTTCCTGTTGCTGCATGACTATTTTCATGCGGTAGCAAACTAGGCTCAAATGAATATCCTACATTTCATAACCGTATCTTTTACATTTGATCCAGAATGCCATGGAAACATCAACGTATGTAGGTCACCAGCCTCTATAGAGAAGAAAGTTAGTCTGCATTTCAACCCATGAGAATTTAGTAGCAGCTGGCTATGTGCCTCTATATCCTGTTAAAACAGGGACCATTTCCCTATCTGTGGTGGAAAGGTGGATACCTAGTCATAACGTTTTATTGGGGCCTTAAACTTTTATGTGCATGCGTTTGTCTGACAGGGATACTGTAAATGATTGAAATAGACGGTGCGGGGACATGTGTGCCTACACATGTAATGATAAAAAAAAGCGACACGAATGTGCTGGTATATGGTATGGGAAGTTTATTCAAAAGGTCTCTCAACACCTGTAAGCGTTTTGATTGAATCACAAGCTTTAACATACCATGAATTATACAATAGGTCTTGTAGGTATTCAGATAATCCAATATGTAGCCTACACTGTTGATATCTCCGTTTTGGAAAATGTTAGTGTTAGGGTATATTTGTACTTCTATAGTTCTATAGAATCATCCAAAGTCTTGATATTACATAGAGACTAGAAATAGACGACATGTACAACACATTTCCATGTCTGTTGACAACTCTGGACATTGATTACAGTGAACAATAAGATACAAAATCAGTAAGAATCTGAAATTGGAGAAACGCATGTCGATGGTTCTTCAGTTGAAGGGTATGGACATGGACATCTCAGGTCTATTGGTATGGGTGCTGTCCTCAAATACCATCACGAAACTCTTCAATATTTGGTTGGACATAATTACAAGCAGATCCCTGACCCTGCTGGTCTATGCGTGTAGACAATCTATTTGCTATTGAAAAAGTCAACCGTCTGTTTATATCGTCTGTTTTTCTTATTCGTGTGTAAAACTCTGGCCAAATATGAATTTTAAAACATTTAGAAAAATCAAATATTTTCGTGATCAAGTCTCCTCGTTCTCATTGGTACCCCTCAGTAGGCTTATCAGTCATTTACATGATCATAATTATTATCTCAATGCTAAGGGTATAGCCTATAGAATGTTTATTTGGTGTCTATTTCATTTTTGAATGTGACATGAAAGAGGGAGTGGCCTTATAGTCCACAGCTCTCCCTAATTCTTCCAAAGGTCCTGACACAATCTTTACATTAAGACAACACATTACTTTATTATTATATATATATATTTAATCTTAAATGTTGTACAACCATTAAGCAAAGAATACAAGTCCACATATAAAGTGCCAAACACGAAATATGCAAATAATGTAATAGTCCATAACACATAATAGGGTCTGATTCTGAACACGGCCTTCACGTTTCAAATCATGGTCTCTCTTTCTCTATTTAGGGTAGGCTTAGGCCCTACTTCTTTTAGCTGTTCGTCTCCAGATCAGTCATAAACTCCATGTTTACATTGAATCCTTTGATTTCAGTTTCGAATCCTTCTTCCACTTCATACGTCGATTCTGGAACCAAATTTTAATTTGCCTCTCGTTCAGACAGAGGGTATTGGCGATCTCAATGCGCCTGCGACGGGCGAGGTAACGGTTGAAATGGAACTCTTTCTCCAACTCCAGAGTCTGGTAGCGGGTGTAACTGGTTCGAGAGCGTTTACCGTCAGATGATTCTGAAGTGGCATTAGAGAAAAACAAATAGGTGTTAGCCTACATTTGAAGTAAAAAATCCAGAGCTGTCGAACATTATATACATCTTATACGTAAAAAAAAAAAATATGGCTCGAGGTCAAACGGTTTGGATGACCTGAGAATGAAGACTCCTGTGAGTTACAGAATGCAAAACCATTCAAATAATGAACAAATGGTAAAATGGCCTTGTGACTAAATCCCCAAAAGTGAAACGATTTAAATTCAGGTTAAATTCGTTTTTTAAATTTTTTTACTAAATAATGGCATTGAAATCAAGGGATAACATCTCTGGGATGACAACCAATTTTATTCTAATTATTTTTAATTGAAAGTAAAAACTTTTATATTCTGGCACTTTTTCATTTCAAATACCACTTGGCAAAATAAATAGTTGCCCTAGTTGAGGGAAATACAGATCATTGTTACAAGAACACTTGCAGAACTATAATTTAAGTCTTGAACACAGCACTAAATGCAGTGCTAATATTTAGTGGCTAAATCCCAATGGGCAGCTAGTGGATGTTGGACATGGCAACATGAATGCCTTTCCGCAGTTATATCTGGAGCTTTCCAGGGTGAAAAGTTCACACGGAGGTCAGGGCACTGGTTTCCCCCCGAGAGTTCAACTAGACTAGCCTATACTCTCATTTTAGACTAAAATAACCTGTTTGGAAACGAAAAGTACTTTCAGCCCAACAGAACTCTCATTAATACTCGTTCATCGTTTTCTTCAATTGTTTGTTTCTCTTATCCAATTATGCAGCAATCAATCTAACCGCAGATCATCTCTTCACAGTAACAGAACAGGTTTACGAGCAATAGATGCCTTTGTCAAAATTTATGACCGCCAGTTTTATTATTTCCTGCGTTTGGCCAATAAAACTCAAGAGTAAAAACTATGAATGGACAAAAGCAGGATAGCAGGCGAGGGAGTGAGTGAGGGAAGTAGTAGGCTATATACATTTGACAAATAAGTTTACCGTGGATCATGTGTAGTTTCGTCATCCAGGGAAAAATCTGCGGTTGCTGTTGATTGTCCAGGTGCTTCTTCGAATGGATTTGATGTTTTACAGGTTGCATAGTTTCGACTTTGATCGCGCTTTCTTCGGTCGTAGTTCTGGGGTTTTCGACCACCTCCATTTGCATTTCATTCCCTTTGCTCAGTATACCGTCACTGAGGCAGTTCTGCACGGAGTTCCGGGAGCTCAAGGCTGAGTATGACTGTGGTCGTGTTGGAGATTGAGTGTCCGTTTTGCCTTGCAGGCTAGAGTTCATCTCTTCTCGTTTTAGAGAGTTTACAGTGGCATCAGAGGAGGTGAATGTTCCGTTGAAATCATGAAGACCTCCGTTATAGGCATAATTAGCTTGATCGAAGTCAGAGAGAGAACCATAACTGCCTAAACTATTCATGGCGCTACAGGAGGATGCCTCGTGCGTTTGCTGCTTAAAAATTGAATTTGCTACATAGGAACTCATCTTATACGAAAAACAAAACACACAAAAACGCTGCAGAAGAGATACATGAAGTAAAAACTGCAATAGCCTATAGCCTAAATATTTTATCTGGGAGTAGCCTGGGCTAGATATTTGGCTCTTGTATTGTTGTTTTTATTGGTTATTGCTTTTCCTATGAAGCTCTTTGGAAGTTCAAGGGGTATCTTTCCTAAAAAAAAAAATAAGCACGATTTATAGGTGGGGGAATGGTATTTTTTTCTTGATTCGACGCGCACTGCCCAAATATGGGGCATCTGAATAGGATCACGTGCTGATGTTGGCCAGTCATACATTGGCTTGATACCCCGGGGGTATATTGATGAATAGGAGGAACGTGTCCGGTAAACTTTGTGCTGTGGGCTGTTGGGGACCTTGTGGGGTCTTTGTGTGGAAAAGGGCGAGACTCTAAGACAAGAGCGTCATCTGGTGTCTGATATAGGGCAGGCCAGGGCGGTCATCTCATCTATGCCCCCTCCATTATGCCCTTGCCTTGCAGCATCATATAGCATACCAGCCTCTGTTGAGGGTGGGTGCGGGGTGCCCCATAGAGGCACTATGAAGAGCAACACTGATCGAGCAATGGCGTGATTGTTAAGCAATAAAAACGTAAAATGCTCTATAGTAGGCTATAATAGTAATAGTAATAATAATAATAACATTAAATTAACTGTTTGCTATTCGAGGAGCCATTATTATATTTAGGTTTGTCTTAATTTGGTTTAAATGTAGTTTTATAGTCATCCCAGGAGTCCATATAGGTCCAAAATGTATTGCGCAGAATAAACAGTCACCAAAGCCGATAGACTAAATGTTTTACCAGCTATCAGCTTTTATAGCACAATATCATATTTTCCTGGCTTGTGGTCACGTTTATTTTGGTATGCCAAATTGGTTTCAGTTGCAACTTCATTTGGAAATTGGATAGGCTATATGACTAAAAACAATACGGGTGCTTTCTTAAACCGTAATGTGTCAAGTAACAGGTTATTCATACATGAGAGACCTTGACGAATGACCAATCAAACACACAACTTGTGCAAAAGACCGTATGTCTTCTCTGGATTATATTGATATGACGTAAGGTGTCCACTTAGTCTATTTTTTATTTTTTTTATTTTACCTTTATTTTACTAGGCAAGTCAGTTAAGAACAAATTCTTATTTTCAATGACGGCCTAGGAACAGTGGGTTAACTGCCTGTTCAGGGGCAGAACGACAGATTTGTACCTTGTCAGCTTTTGTGGATTTACATACCACACGGACGGAACTGTTTTGAAAACATTTTATTCAATGATACACAAAACATAAATTCACAACCTTAAACAACGTGATTGATTCCTCTTGTATCATTTCTCCCTTTTTATTAGGTAGTCTTGGGTAACCATAAACGGTTATTATGCCAAAAAGTGGTAAGTGCAACGTTAAGAGAACATCCGTTTAAGCAGCATAATGCACACAAAGCCCTCACAGAGTATATATGAGAATACATAGAATATATACAGGCATATCTACAATTTAGGTAGTGTAGTTCACCCCGTGAGAGCTTTCAGGATATTTGCAGGAGTCATATTGCGATGGGATTCATGGGAATGTAAAGATTCAAGTACATTAACACAAACGAAATAAGTATGCCTGAGCATTTCCTTCACATTTGGAATGCTTATGCCCCATTGTGTTTGTAAACCATCCCCAACACTGACCTATGTGAATTGACTGAAGTAATCCGAACGATATATTTGACAGTGTAAAGGGGGCAATTCTGGAGGGAAATGATGAATGTTTCACATTTCACAACACAAATAGCATGACTATGACAAAGGACATTATGCCACTAGAAGTAAACAGCTATCAGTTAACTATATGCTTTTTCCAGCCTAAAATTATCCGAATTGCAGAATATTGCATGTTTTCACGCGCGCGAAGGCTACGAGTTTGTGAGAGAGAGAGGGACAAATAGCAGAATAATATCATGCAGGGGAGTTTGTGGTCTTTGAATGGCTAGGTAGTTTAGTGGAGTTTCATGATTTCGTTGTAAAATGTCTTTCATTCTTTCTCTTTCTTTTCCTCCTCTTTCTCCTCTTCCACGCTGTCTCGTTCCTTCTCCGCCGTGGCCCCTGTCGATTCACTTCCCGTCACCGTCGACGTCAGGCTGCTCTCTTTCTTCCATTTCATGCGACGATTCTGGAACCAAATTTTGATCTGACGTTCTGTCAAACAAAGGGCGTTTGCTATTTCGATACGTCTACGTCTGGTTAGATAGCGGTTGAAATGAAACTCTTTCTCCAGTTCCAGTGTTTGGTAACGGGAGTATATCTGGCGTCCTCTGCGTCTGTCTGACCCATACCCAACTCCTGTGCAGAGAAAATAAATCATAATGTACTGGATTACATTTCTATGTCAAGCCATTATGTGAATTGTTCTGACATAAATTGATGCAATTACCATAATCTAGATTAGACATCATGACAAAGGTACTGACAATGTGATGGGAGCAATTCATGTAGAAAATAGCCTATCTCTGGTCAGGGTAGAAACGCATATGGCATGCAGTAAAATAAACACGATTCTCCAAACCATGCATGAGACTTAATCTGCATGTCCAATATCTGTTTGTAAAATATACGTAGCCTATGCAAATTGTTTAAACTAAATGTATAATAGTTAAATATATCATCGTTATTTTGGGAAACTGTTGGAATAGTTACGCACACTCAGAAAAGAGGCCTTCTACAGGGCGAGACGATACAATGATGTTTTATGGGGCCATAAAAACGAAGATGCTCTGTTGCTAAGATATATCGTGAAACTGGCTCATTTACTTAATTTATTTGTTGTAGTAAAACTCACCGCTGTGAGAGTTCATTCGCTGCATCCACGGGTATATCTGGACGTTAGCTTTCTGCTCCTGCGATCCTCCTCTGGCTTGATCCAAACTGTACTCCTGAGCAATGTGGTTTTGTGCATTCAGTCCCATGCTTGTTGTTTGTCTGCAACTGGCAAGACCTCCATCCTTGTCTTGAAGAAACACATTAGATCCATGATACTCATAGGATGCCCGGCTCGGCCCAAAAACAACATTGTCTTGGGGAGAATAGAAAGGATTTGCGTATATCCGATTCTGGGTCACAGCAGCCCCATACGACGAAAAATGTCTCACTGTGTCATAAGTGGTGGAATTTAGTGGCACGCTTGGCAAAACATCTTGACCACCGGATAAATGGCAGGAGAGTGACGGGTTTGCGAAATACGAATTCATACCTTGCCTGCAACCCTTCTTCTTCAACTCTCCGCACTTCTTAATCAGTATTTTTTTCTCCACTTTCCCCTCTCAGTAGCTCCCCCTTCCACTTTCCCTTATTCTGGATATGTTGCTGGCTGCTCACACACCTTTGCAAAACCTTCCTTTCACCCTTTCGCTGCTTGTATAAATAGACGGTTGCTTGAGGTTTCAATATTATTAATTTCCAATCTCCGGTAAGACTCACAAACCCGAGTGTTATAGCTGATCGCTTAGCTCCAGAGAGAGGCAATATGACAATGTCAGCTGACCATTCTCCACCAATTGAGAGCAAGGAAACTGTAGCTTTTAGCTAACCAGCTATAGCTCTAAAAATGCAGCCAGAAAACGAATGCATTAAGTTAGTGGGGCATAGCAACGCATGTATTAAGTTAGTTGGACATTCCACACTGAGCAAGAAAACAAGACGATATAAATATATAAGCGACGTGTATATGTCTGCAATATCAAACTGCTGTCCAGAACCAGAATAATCCCGTCACTGAATTGGCATTTTAGTTTTTTTTAATGTAAATTTTTAAATGGGTTGAATAAATTGATACCTATACATATGTTTTACCTGCTTATGTGGCATGGCGTGTGTGTGTGTGTGTGTGTGAGTGCACGTGTGTGTGTAACACACTTACACACAAGGACAATGTAGTTCGCACGCACATATTTGAAAATTGTGAAAGCCAATAAAGAGTACAATGTAATATGTAAGATAATGTATCGTTTGTCCTCGCCGCTGTGTACATATTCAGTGTAGGTTGTATCCAAATCAGATGTTTATGTAGTGGTAGCGCTCTCATAAAGCTCGCGTGCTCTGTTGGTTCTTGTGTTTTAGCTGGGCAAGAATTTTTCACATTCTTTCCATGTTTTACATCGTGTATGAATTAGCATTACATGACTTGAAGGTAATTATCGTGCCTCGGCTCTTAACGGGTAATTCCGATTGCTAGGGGGAAGGGCGGTGGTGATAAGAATGCGTTTAGGGTCTCTTCTGTGAAGGGCAATAAAACCAAGTGAAGTTTCTCAGCTCACCAACAAATAACTCTGTGTATAGCCTACATAACGATACATCCTGAGCCTCTGAAACGAATGCGTTGGATTATAAACGCAAGAAGAATAACAATGTAAAAAAAGAGAGAATTAGTGTTTAATTGTATTTGAAGTTACTAGCCTAAGTGGTAACCGTTTAGAACACTTTTCCTGAAAACCCAGCAATCAACCGTGAGTAGAGAATTGATCAGGCTACATCAGAGGATATGTATCCACAAAGCACTGTTATGGAGATGGTAGGCGATATCTTTACGGATACAATCACATCTTAGAAATGTAGAGTTAGGTATTTGTTTAGTGCCAAATTGCGCTAAATATAAGTTATGTGAGTTGACTTCACAAAATGATTACATTGATTAATGGTAGTAATGGAATTTTAGTGTCGACGGTATGCTGTACATCGTACACAGAGGTGGATATTTTGAAATAGCCCAGTGCTTTAGCTATAGATCTATAATTGTGTGCTATGGGGGCCTGGGACATATGCTCGTGCGTGAGTCAGCTGTGGAAACGTTAGGTATCCTATTGTCTAAAATGACTGACAAGAGTAATTTATCAATGAATGGCAACCTGGATTTAAAAAAGTGGTCTCCTTTCTATAAGGTAGGCTACTCAATTTGAGGTACAAACCCGACAAAACTGTTATTCCAAAAATGAATATTCCACATTGAATCCTTTTGTTCTCCATGTGTGGAAAATCTCAGTCAACAATAGCCTACTGCAAACCCTTTTACCACTATCTTCATCTTCAACACACAGCTGCATGAAAATCCATTCAAATTGATTCATTTGATTGTTCAAACAACCGTCAAGCTATTCGATAACAACACGTTGGTTAGAGAACGATATTAGCTAAAGATCAGATTTTTTCCCCTCAATAATCTATGGTAACAACGTCTAGTATTGAAAACAATGACATAATTCACATTATTGAAACCACAAATGTAGGACATACGTATTTGACAAGGGGATGTCTACGCGTAGGCCTATGCAGTCTACAATAAAACAAATCTTTAACTTGCACATAGTAGGTCTATTTTGCTGGGCTTCTGTTGTCGGTTCTAAAACAGGCAATAAAAGCTAGAACGGAAAGAAAGACGAGGACGTCTGTTGTGCAATAAAGGCTTCCCACTGGATTAACCGCCATATGTTTACATCCGCAGACTGACAAAAATGACACAAATAGGAAAACCAAATAGGAAAACCCAAAAAAATCTGTGGGCCTCATTGTAAACATTATTACATGTGTGTTATGGTGTTAACCATTTGACAACATTTAAGTCAGTTGAAAGTGCGTCATAACTCTCAGAAACTAGATATATAGGCCCATGCCTATGTCCTTCACTTGAAATGTAGTGAAGATGCTTTCGTTATGCTCACAACATTGCATTTCACCAGCCTACATAAATTGTATCCCCATTCTGCAAATAGAATTACGATTCTCCTCCGAAACTCAACTAAGCCAAAAATAAGTATGGGTTTCTAGCACTTGATGAGAACCATATAGCCGAGCGCGCTTCTGAAATCAGCAATATTCATAACGTATCACCATCACGTACTTCAACGTGTTGTCAACTGTGACGGATGAGATGACTGAGAGCAAACCACAGTGACTACTTGACTATACGCTATATGCTCTCTTTGGTATTTCACGTTTTATACCTCTCGGTAGGATACAACATCTTAGTTTTTATCCCTTATTCGACATGGTTGTTTATAAAGCCACTATGATTATTTGTACTTTCATATCATGGAGTTTGTGGTAGTTCCATTGCATAATTCACAAGAGCTGTTGGTATGCGGTATAGCGATGTGAGCTGGGAGAAAGAGCTGTAGGCATAAGTGTTTTGGCAGCCCTCAAGACAAATGACGTGGACTCATCTCAGCTTTTGAAGCAGAGAGGAAAGAGACCGTTTGGCCCGTAATTCTTTTATTTCTTTGAAGAAGAACATCTGCACTGTTGCACTTTATGACTACCCCTATGCGTGTAGCTAACTATAATACTACTACGACGACTACTACTACTACTGCTTCTACTACTAACAATAATACTATTTTTGACCAAACACAATATTATTATTATTATTATTATCAGGAGTTGTAGAAATTCCAGAACAATCCAATTAGGCCTAATAATGGTAGCCTAGCCCATCACTGCACTGGGTTGAATTATAATTTGTGTACAAAAATTATACACATAATATATAGGCTACATTAGCCTACAGTGTTCAGTTTGCCACGTTTAACAATTTGAAGCAGAGATGAACATGTGTCGATCATGTGGGTCGGGAGGCAATGTTTTCGTATCAGCTTTCTCTTACTTGACCATGAGGAATTCATACTCATTGCTGGCTCTGAACAAACTTTTATAAAATGATGTTCACCTTTTCCGGCCAATTTACAAATTAGGCGCTATGCTTCATTCATGTTACGCACTACGCTAATCAGAGACTAGGCTGTTTTAGGAGACCAACAAAAAAATAACACATCATAAATCATGTTAATAAGCAAATATCTTCTTGTAAAATTGATTTATGATTCAATAGCAATGTTTATTAGTCATTAAAAAGTTTGAATTAACAGCGCTTGGTCCTATTGCAAGTTTCAAAACCCCAGGAAAAAATACACTGCAGGCATTTGGTATGCCCATTATTTTCATGTGTATCAATAAAACATGAAATCATCATTTATTTCCTTCTTAATTTGCGTGTTTGTGGAGGCCTATGTATCTGCAAACTTACATCTGGAAAATTCTAAATTCGTAGGATTTTTACGATTGAGTTGGGTCACTCGTTATTGTAAGGTTTTGAAGTGCAACGTTAGTTACGATGGATTGGGGAAACATGTTTCGCATATTGGCAGCACATGACTTCTGTGTTTCATTTTACTGATCTCTTTCTCTCTCATTCAAAGGATAACCTGAAGAGCTGCAAAAGGTGTACCCCACGCGACAAAGTGCAAAAAGAAACCATTGGAAAAAGGTTCCCGCACAATGACCTGCAGCAAAATCTCATTGAGGTGCTAGTACGACTCAAACGCACCTGCGACAGGCCTATTCACTTCGTCTCATTTCAATTAGCCTCACACAATATCTGAAGTGATTTGGAAAAATCAAATATGCATTTTTGCCAGCTAATGTTTTTACTTTAGGCTATAGCCTAACTTATAGTGGAAAATGTAGTTAAATACACAATATGTACCCCCCCACAGACAGACACACACTTTCACAGCTTTGCCATCACTAAACATGCATTCAATGTTAATTTTGTGTAAATGAATGTACACGTGTCTGCCATATTTAACAAAATATGCACAGGAAAGGGCCTACGTCCCATTCACCACAGTATGCACTATTGGCGAATCCAACAATGATGATGTTCATGCGTAAAATATCGTATATAAAGCGTAACAAAGCTCGTAAATAAACCTTAGCAATCCGATCGACGCGCAAGTTCTAGGCTAGTTAAGCATGGATTTCTGAATTAAAGATCTTGCCCTATGTGTGCAAATTATTGTTGTTGTGAAATATGATCATGATGATTATTGTGATTATGATTTATAGTTATGATTTTGACCATGTTTGCTGTTGCTGGTGTTCCTCCAATAAATATAATTCAATTTTTTCATTTGTTGTGTACAGCTGTTTTCATTATTGTATGAGAAAATAACAGGTTTAAGCCATCTCACAATACAGACATCAATTCAACATGGTTCCCATGCCACACGTGACAGTTGAAATATTTCAGACGATGTTCCAAGCTTCGTGCCTGACTAATTTTTTATTTATTTAACTAAGGAAGTCAGTTAAGAACAAATTATTGTTCACAATTATGGCCTACCCAGGGGTGTACCCGGGTGTATCCTAACCCGGACGACGCTGGGCCAATTGTGCGCCGCCCTATGGGACTCCCAATCACGGCCGGTTGTGATACAGCCTGGAATCGAACCAGGGTCTATAGTGACTCCTCTGGCAGTGCCTTAGAATGCTGCGCCACTCGGGAGCCCGATGACATGTTCAGACATCTTTCTATCCGTTATTTCATTTATGTATTAAACTGTATCCGCACTAATGTGGCATATAGCCTGCATAACTACCAACCACCGACCAACGGTCACCAACCCCATCACTCCCCCCACACAACCTCTCAACTCCGCTGTGGAAGAGGTGGGCACAAGGGGGCACTGTTAGTATCAGTGAACAACAGTATTGTGTTTGTTTGTGTGTGTGTGTGTGTGTGCGTGGGTGTGCGTGTAACATAGTATAATACTACAAGATCTAACATTGACTTTTCACATTGATTAGATATATATACTCTCACCCGTCTTTTTTTGCAACTAATGTTGCCTATAGATAATTACATATGCAGTCAGCAATTAGAATAGATCATAGAAGAAAGGCCACTTAGACCAATGGGGAGGGCCCAAAACACGGTTCAATGTAATATATAAATAATCTGGAAGAATGGAAAACAAAGGTTAAAACTGTTTAGCACAAATCAACACGCCCCCCCCAGTAGATAATCTCACATTATTAAGCCACTCAAGGCAAACTACCTTCGATAAACAAACCAAACCTTAGAACAATTGATGATTCAATCTAATTCTCGATGGTGTGTCAGTGATTTTCTGAACAGCGCACTGTCAAAGTTAGGAGGTAGCCTACTATAGGCATATAGAAATAACGGAGGTTACAATAGCCTACAGGTCAGGTCACGAACACCCAAACTACACAAAATCAAGCGTTGTAAATGTTTCACTGTAAGGTCTACCTACACCTGTTGTGTTCGGCGCACGAGACAAATAAACTTTGATTTGATCAATAGCATTCATATTCAATGTCTTTGCCCTCACTTAGGATATCTGACCCCATATAACATGTATGGCATTGCGTATCAAATTCCCCTTCTCACATATACGGTTTAGTTCATTAACAGTCAAGCCAGTGAGGAAGGATCACGGAAGGAACCGCTTTCTTACCCGCGTCTGCGTTCTCCCGGTTGTCTATAGTGACGGTGACGCAAGCTCGCTGGCCCATCGGAAAGGTATGGGGGTGATGCTGACGAATAGACCTCTACACTGCTACACCGGGCGTAGCAAACGTCCCCAAATCTGCCAATTGATGGAAGAGCAAAAAGCTGAATTTAACAATTAGGTAAACACCGCGTAATTTACAGTCCGCTGCTTTCTCTTTCTCTATCTATCTTTCTGCAACCGTTGGGTTGTTCTTCCTCTGGGGTGTACTCTAGATAGGGGTTGGTAGAGACGGTGACTGTGGTGAAGCCATTTCTGACCGCGAAGCATGCAGAAGCACGTCGGGAAGGGGATGGAGCCTAGACGAAACGCGTTCCATATCAAAAAGCTCAACTATTGTATAATCTATACTCTAGGAAAATACGCTATTGGCGAAATCATTTCTATGCCCCTGCTGAGAGAGCTGCTGATATTACGTGAGGTCCGAGGAATAGACAAAGGCATAAAGTTCATGTTCACAGAGCGGGTGTGCCACGTGGCTCGCTGCAACCAATCCCTGAATGGATTGAGTCGTAAACTTTTATTACTCAGCTGTAAATTTCTCCCCTAAACAACTAGGAATGTGTTGCACACCCTAGAATTTGTCTCTCTCCTTCTTGAGGATACAATTCTCTAGGCCTAAATATTGGTTTTTATAAAGAACAAAACGAAAGCAATGATATGACAGCATTCCCCCATATGTTACTTTATCTATCAATATCTCAATTGATCCACCAATATGACTGTTGGCCATGAATAACACACACACACACACACACACACACACACACACACACACACACACACACACACACACACACACACACACACACACACACACACACACACACACACACACACACACACATTAGGTGAATAGAGATAATTTGAGTCCATTTTCCCCTCAATCATCATCATCTTCAATATAATAAGAACATAGGCCTACTAGAATGAATGTGTATGCTCAGGTTCAATTCTTTCGATTCCTCTATGTTTTCAAAGATATGAGCAGGCCTACAACACTTCATATTTACAGAAACGACACTGTGACGACACTATAATTCATGTCATGCAGACATTTCTATTGTAATTTGGTTGAAAAAAAACGTATAGAAAATATGTGGTTATAGAAACAGTTCACCTTCAGTTATTGTCAGCAACGTTGAGAAACAATAGGCCTCATACCTCGAAATGAACCACGCTATTTGACAACGACCTATGTAGTGTGAAAACAATAGCCTATCGTTTTTTAATATTCTCAGGAATAATGAAAACAGTGTAAATGTTACAGATTTCCCTCACCAAGAATTGGATTTAAGCCTTTCATCCACCAACAACACACATAATATAGACGTGGAAAGCTTTAAAGATTGATTACAAAAGTTAGACAGAAAAAGTTAGACAGAACGTTGCAATAAATCGCACAACTGCAAATCCGACAGGGCTAGATATATTTCAGCAAAAGCAGTGTCGCCAAACCTCTTTTATTGGGATACTGTCATTTAAAAAAGGTTCGAATTAAGATGAGCGACGAGGGAAGATCAAGCCCAGATGCTGTGACACTTCAATTAATTTACTAGCGCTATTCAAAAGAATACGCCTTGATATCGGAGAAAAACATGTTTGTTTTGTAGGTCTACTAGCCTATTCCTTTTGAATATTTGATTCAATGTTTTAGCCCTACGACATTTTCCATGTTTCTGTTGTAATAGCCTAGTTCATGCCCAAATGTGCTGTCCTCCTATTGTCATTCCAAATCGGTCGAATCCTGTCTTTGAGCATAGACAAAGTAGGCAATCATTTAGTCTCTCTATGATATATGATAAAGATAGATCATATTTTGAATTCCACAGCTATGATTAAGATATAAATAAATTATATACATACACTGAGGCAAGTTGCATCTTGTACATGCATACTGGGTGTAGCAGTTTGGGCTGGGTGTACCCGTGTAGCCGGACGAGTCGACATTGCACACTATAAAAAGAGAAACACTGTGTTTCCGGAAACGGCTAGCTCCGTTTATACCACCAATAAAGTTTACAGCAGGTACACTAAACCTAAACGAGAATGTCAACCCTCTGTTAAAAGTATACACAAAAGCCGCACGGTCAGTCAACGCTTTCAGATAATTGTTAATTGCACGGAAACTTTCTGTATTTTTAATAAGCTACAAGGAGGTAAAAATAGTTTTAAAATAACTTCACGTAAGGACTAGCCATTTAGGCAGTAGGATACGAAAAATTCAGACACCAATAGGCCTATATTTTCGTGATATTTTTGGAATGGACAATCCAGAAGATTTGACACTGATTTGAGAGAATAGATTCAAAATTCAAATGTGGGTAAGTTTAATAAATTGCTGTTTCATTCGAGAATGTTATTTGATCCTAGAAAGAAATGCGACAGCTTTGTAAAGATCCTCTTTAAAAAGAGTAGTCTACTCTATAGGCCCACTTTAAAATATAATCCTCCTTCTTCAGTTGATTTCGATTTACAGAAACATATCAACACAGCAAATACATCGTAAAGTATCCGTTTAGAATGTTTAAAAAGCATGTTGAATGACTGAATAACTTTTAGAACAAAATTTGAGTTTTGGGCAGTTGTTTCTTTTCTGTTTCAGACCCAATATTTATTGAGCTGACGCATATACATACATGCGATTAACTAAGGTAAACAAAGTGTAATCTTATGTGATTCAATAGCTATCATCGAGGTTGTGGTTTACTTCCCCAGTTCAAATGTACAAAATCCTGTCATAGATGTTGAGGAATGTGGCCTGTTTCTTGACTCCTAACGAACAATCTCAGCCTAATATTTTGAATGTATGGCTAATTGGAATAAGCAATTCATTGTCTCTAAACCATGTCAAACAAGTCATACCTTGTGTCATTTTATAGATCCAATGACTCACATTGCATATTTACTGTGGTGTAGTGTGTCAGGGGTTTGTTTACATCAATGGGAAATGCCGACTTCATGGGCTGTATTCTGCTCCAATACCAAGCGTTCCAGTCACAATAAAAGCGGACTTCACAGTGACTAACTAAATACCACATGTAACATATAGTTCAAGATAGCCAGGTTTCTCGTTCACAGGATATGCCCAAATACCTCTTACAATAGTACTTCTGTTGTGAAAAGTAAGCCTTAAACACATTTTGGTGGGAGGGGCGGTTCCTATTCCTCGCAGACAGTACCAAAGCTGCAGTGGAACAGTCATAGGCAGAGCTGTGTGCCAATAGGATGTGCAGAATAGGGAATACGGAAGTGACAAAAGCAAAGGGCCAAAACCCCAAGCTCCAAACTAACCCTTGTTAGGATTATGTGTGTGTGTGTGTGTGTGTGTGTGTGTGTGTGTGTGTGTGTGTGTGTGTGTGTGTGTGTGTCAGTGACAGCTCGTGCCATTACATGTTAGGGAGGATGATTTTTTTTTATGAGCAAGGCCTTATTTCTATTACAGCATATTGGATGACTGTCATTCATATTCCATTCACCCAGGTCAATGTAACATCAATAGGTTTAGAATACTACATTATACTCACATTTTCCCTATACCCATCATAACGTTTCTGCAACCTAGCCTATGAATTAAAGTTTAAAACGTAGGTGCACAGGTCAAGAGACAACTTGACTTAGTAATGAAGGTGACAGACAGTGACCCATTCAATACCGCCTTGCATACTCTTGCCTGCATCTAGCTGAGTGTAATCATTAAACAAGAGTTTCTATTGGACAAATTCAGGTAGGTCCCGTTTCGTTTCATGTACCTCTGTTTAAAAAATGTTTTGCAACAGAATCAGCGGAATGAATACACCGCTGATCACCTGCACACACGGTTCACTTTCAATGCAGCCACGTGCTCTCCTCCTCTCACCTTTTCCTTCGCTTGTGGACTTCAGTGCACAACAAACTAGCTGTCTGTGACCAGGCGCATAAATCTCTCCAAGCTAAACCTTCATACCATAACCGCTAACCACTACACAACCTACATCGTTGTGACCATATTAACTTTATAGCCAATGAAATTACAATTACAAAATAGAACTACAAAATACCCTAAAGAGGATCAAAATCAAATCTAAAATGCTTTTGCAAAGTATTGTTTTTAATTCAAATACATGTCATTTGCATTTTAAAACACAAATAATACATTTGCAAATGGCCTGCAAACAGCAACAACATTCTCATGAATGGTTACAGAAACTTCTTGCTATGACTGTGATATGTTGTTGTTTATCTAACTTAGTTGAATACACTGTCAGTCTGGATAAGAGCATCTGCTAAATTACCAACATGTAAATGGATGTGAAAATGAACAATTGCAAAGCACACTGGGTATTGTCATTGCCCTTGTTTTCGGGGTAGAGCACATTAGAGTAATACTCAGCATGCTTTGCAATTGTTAATTTTTACATTACATTTGGATTTAGTGCATTTAGTAGAAGCTCTTATCATACCATAGTGCCATCAGATTTTTGAGACCATTGTAGGGTGAAAGGGGGCCACAAAACTGTGAAATGCTATAAAGAATTTGTATGTCGAAAATACAAATGACAGCTTTCGAAAGTATTTTGTTAAAAAATACAGTGGAGTGTAGTTTAGCCCAGTGTAACACAACATAACAAATACTCAGAGGAAATTATAATACGTATTTCAAATACATGTAACAGAATACTGTACATCTCTGGTGTTACTATACCCACAATCCAATCCATGTGTACAATCACGCAGTAAAGAGTGCAGCAAGCAGTTTAGCAGTTACACCGGTGGCCCCGATGTCAATACATTAATAAAATTGAAAGCTTACCTTGACTTGGAAGAGTTGGCGTGTTGGTTAGCCATAGAAAGCAAGCTAACAGAAATAGCATTGAATTGAAAGGTAATTGAAAGGTAAACTAAGAAAGATAAAAATACAACAAAATATAGCTCTCTCTCTCTCTCTCTCTCTCTCTCTCTCTCTCTCTCTCTCTCTCTCTCTCTCTCTCTCTCTCTCTCTCTCTCTCTCTCTCTCTCTCTCTCTCTCTCTCTCGCTCTCTCTCTCTCTCTCTCTCTCTCTCTCGCTCTCTCTCTCTCTCTCTCTCTCTCTCTCTCTCTCTACTCTCTCTCTCTCTCTCTCTCTCTCTCTCTCTCTCTCTCTACTCTCTCTCTCTCTCTCGCTCTCTCTCTCTCGCTCTCTCTCTCTCTCTCTCTCTCTCTCGCTCTCTCTCTCTCTCTCTCTCTCTCTCTCTCTCTCTCTCTCTCTCTCTCTCTCTCTCTCTCTCTCTCTCTCGCTCTCTCTCTCTCGCTCTCTCACTCTCTTTCTCTGCTGCATATCCTTTATTCTCTGCTGCATATCCTTTATTTCGGCACATATTATTTTGTTCAAATCTGTTCAACTATTGTCTTTCTCTCTCTTTGAGTCAACTATTCAACACATTTTATGCCAGTGTTTCCCAAACTCGGTTTGTTTTTTGCCCTAGCACCACACAGCTGATTCAAATAATCAACTCAACATTAAGCTTTGATCATTTGAATCAGCTGTGTAGTGCAGGGCAAAAAAAAAAAGTGAGCCCCTTGGGGTCCCCAGGACAGAGTTTGTGAAACACTGCTTTATGCAATGCAGTGCTAGCTAGCTGTAGCATATGCTTTCAGTACTAGATGGACAAGATGTTACATACTGCAAGAGCTCTGATAGGTTGGAGAAAGTCCTCCGGAAGTTGTCATAATTGAATCTGTAAGTCTATGGAAGGGGGTGAGAATCACAAGCCTCTTATGTTTTGTACTGAAGCCCATATAACCAGAGAAAGATGTGAAATAGTTGTCCTCTGGCTACACGATGGTGCTGTTGAGGTTACTGTAGACCTTCATTGCAAAACAGTGTGTTTAATCAGTTCTTTGGTGACGTGTGTGTGTGTTTCTGTGTGTGTATACACTACCATTCAAATGTTTGGGGTCACTTATTAAATAGTACCCGCAAATCACCAGTCTCAACGTCAACGGTGAAGAGGGGACTCCGGGATGCTGGCCTTCTAGGCAGAGTTCTTCTGTCCAGTGTCTGCGCGGGTACTATTTAATGAAGCTGCCAGTTGAGGACTTGTGAGGAGTCTGTTTCTCAAACTAGACACTCCAATGTACTTGTCCTCTTGCTCAGTGGTGCACCGGGGCCTCCCACTCCTCTTTCTATTCTGGTTAGAGCCAGTTTTCGCTGTTCTGTGAAGGGAGTAGTACACAGCCTTGTACGAGATCTCCAGTTTCTTGGCAATTTTTCGCATGGAAAAGCCTTAATTTCTCAGAACAAGAATAGACTGACAACTTTCAGAAGAAAGTTCTTTGTTTCTGGCCATTTTGATCCTGTAATTGTACCCACAAATGCTGTCTAGTCTAAAGAAGGCTAGTTTTATTGCTTCTTTAATCAAAACAACAGTTTTCAGCTGTGCTAACATAATTGCAAAATTATTTTTTAATGATTAATTAGCCTTTTAAAATGATACACTTGGATTAGCTAACCCAATGTGCCGTGCCATTGGAACACAGGAGTGATGGTTGCTGATAATGGACCTCAATACGCCTATGTAGTTATTGCATTAAAAAATCAGCCGTTTATAGCTACAATAGTCATTTACAACATGAACCATGTCTACACTGTATTTCTGATCAATTTGATGTTATTTTAATGGACAAAAAATGTGGTTTTCTTTCAAAAACAAGGAAATCTCTAAGTGACACCAAACTTTTGAACAGTAGTGTATGTGTGTGTGTTCTAGTCACACCGCCCTACGATCTTTTGCCTGGGAAGATTGCTAAGAAAATTGAAAACCTAGCTCTGCTTAAGTGCTTTAATCTTTCTTTTAGAAAATTAGATTAAGGCAGGTGAACAACAGTGTATGATAGCAAAGATATTAGACACCTTACCAGATTTGCTCATAGTAAACAAAAATTATATTTATCAAATGTCTCTTCAAGATATGGGAGAAACAGACTTCTCCTGTTGTTGTTGTTGTCTCCAACACTGCAGTATAAACATCCCTTTTTCAGGACCCTGTCTTTCAAAGATAATTAGTTCAAATCCAAATAACTTATCAGATCTTCATAGTAAAGGGTTAAACACTGTTTCCCATGCTTGTTCAATTAACCATGAACAATTAATGAACATGCACCTGTGGAACGGTCATTAAGACACTAACAGCTTAGGCAATTAAGGTCACAGTTATGACAACTTAGGACACTAAAGAGGCCTTACTACTGACTCTGAAAAACACCAAAAGAAAGATACCCAGGGTCCCTGCTCATCTGTGTGAACGTGCCTTAGGCATGCTGCAAGGAGGCATGAGGACTGCAGATGTGGCCAGGGCAATAAATTGCAATGTCCGTACTGTGAGACACCTAAGACAGCGATACAGGGAGACAGGATGGACAGCTGATCGTCCTTGCAGTGGCAGAACACATGTAACAACACCTGCACAGGATCGGTACATCTGAATATCACACCTGCGGGACAGGTACAGGATGGCAACAACAACTGCCCGAGTTACACCAGGAACACACAATCCCTCCATCAGTGCTCAGACTGTCCACAATAGGCTGAGAGAGGCTGGACTGAGGGCTTGTAGGCCTGTTGTAAGACAGGTCCTCACCAGACATCACTGGCAACAAATGAGAAAAATAAGAATTTCCGTTTCTAATGAACCAGTACTATTATTTTCTATGATTCTATGTACTGAACCACTGATGAACAAAGATGACTGCTTTCCTACTGTTGGACCTTCAGTCCCTGTATTCATAGAACCATGTAGACCTTCATCCATAACCAGGGGCGGACTGGGACCAAAAATCTAAAACCCGGCCCATTCTTCCTCAAGGCCCTGAAACTGGCCAATTTATTTCCTTGAGGCCCCCATTATTATCCAGTTAATGATAATTTTGCACAAGAACAAATAAAGTTTGACAGGCCCACTGGGCTAAAAACGGACCAGCCCGTATGGCATTTGCCTGTAATGGCAGAAGGCCAGTACAGCCCTGTCCATAACCCAATGGTCCAAACGCAGAGTTAATATCTAAATTCCACACGTGGTCACACATAAATCTGAAGTGTCCAGGTGTAAAAGGGCAGTGTGGATAGCAATAGAGATTGCATCATCTGTGGATCTGTTGGGGCTGTATGCAAATTGATATGGGTCTATGGTTTCTGGGATAATGGTGCTGATGTGGGCCATGACCAGCCTTTCAAAGCACTTCATGGCTACAGCCGTGAGTGCTATGGGTCGGTGGTCATTTAGTCAGGTTACCTTAGAGTTCTTGGGCACAGGGACTATGGTAGTCTGCCTGAAACATGTTGGTATTACAGACTCAGACAGGGAGAGGTTGAAAATGTAAGTAAAGACACATGCCAGTTGGTCAGCGCATGCTCGGAGTACACGTCCTGGTAATCCGTCTGGCCCTGCGTGCTTGGAGTAATCGCTGTCATGATTTCTAGAACTCTTTTCGGTCATAAGAGATGGTGGCAGTAACATTATGTACAAAATAATAATGATGGAGCCGGAGAGAAAGGCTACCGTTTTACTGTCACCTAACCAATTGTGCTATTGTGTGTGTCTTTTTGTGTTATTTGTAACTTATTTTGTACATAATGTTTCTGCCACAGTCACTTATGACCGAAAAGAGCTTCTAGAAATCAGGACAGTGATTACTCACCTCGTATTGAAAGACAATTATTTCTTTAACGAGTCGGACATGAGGGATTTACTCCAGACAACCGACAAGGCCCTCATCCCTGTCATTCGCAAGAGAAAGAGACGGAGATATCGAGGACGAAGGTCGGGTGCCTTGTAAGGATCCGGCAGGGAGTGGTTAATTTGCCTTTACCATCGGTCCTATTAAAAACTGTAATGTACTGTAAAACATGCTCAATAATTTGTTCTTGTCCTCCCTCAATGGCACCGACCACACTGGATTCATCCCTCCAGAGAACACGTTTCCACTGCTCTAGAGTCTAATGGTGGTGAGCTTTACACCACTACTGCTGATGCTTGGCATTGCACATGGGGACCTTAGGATTGTGTGCGGCTGCTCTGCCATGGAAACCCCTTTTGTGAAGCTCCTGACTAACAGTTTTTGTACTGACATTGCTTCCAGAGGCAGTTTAGAGCTCGTGTTTTTGCAAACAAGAACAGACCATTTTTTACGAGCTACTCGCTTCAGCACTCGCTGGTCCCATTCTGTGAGCTTGTGTGGCCTACCACGTTGTTGCTGCAAGACGTTTCCACATCACAATAACTGCACTTACAGTTGACCGGACAGCTCTAGCAGGGCAGGAATTTGACGAACTGACTTGGAAAGGTGGCATCCTATGACAGGGCCAAGTTGAAAGTCACTGAGCTCTTCAGTAAGGCCATTCTACTGCCAATGTTTGTCTATGGATATTGCATGGCTGTGCACTTGATTGTAGGCACCTGTCAGCAACATGTGTGGCTGAAATAGTCAAATCCACTCATTTGAAGTGGTGTCCACATACTTTTGTATAGACAGTGTATGTAGGAATGTGTAAATGTGTCTAATGTTTATCTATTTGAAAGCTCTGACGAAGGCTTTGAGGCCATAGACGATATTTAACCTCAGTAAGTGCAGTGAGCATAAGTGTTTTTCGTTTCTTTTAAGTTTTGTACTAATGTACACACATATATGCATCATTGGCCGAACTACTGGCTTGCACCGCCTAATGGTCAACCACTATATGACATGTTCTGCTGCAGCTACAACATGGCTGGGAAAGAGAGGGTGTGCAGGGAAACAGGCCCATACCTTTGTCCATTATAATCCCCCCTGAAGCAAACTTCACAATTTACTCATTACAAGAATTTATATAAATCATAGGAAAGGCTCTCCTTATCCTAAAAAAAAACTAGTATTGTGCCTCATAATTAATTTCAGGGATGTACTTCATATAAGGTCACGTCAAAGACTAAATGTCAACTTGTCATTAAATAGTATGATTGCTTTTGAACAGGACATAGTTACTCATTGATACAGCTTCAACTGATATCAATAACATTAGACAATTGTTTTGAGATTGTTGACTGTCTCCAACAGACCTACAAAACAACAAATCTGATTGTACATGATACTGGATAACTATCTCTTAAAACGATTTGTAATAGGAGTGACATATTTCTAAGTTAATTTGAGAATCCATCAAATCGTTGTATTACTTGGGTCACATTGAGTAGCCACAAACCGCATAGCAACTGATCATTTCAATTGCTGTGGTGATAACATTGTAACTATATGTAACAACGTTGTAATTATATCAGTGACTAATGGGGTGCAGACTTGTCTGTTTCCACCATTACACTGTGAAAGAAGTCAACTGTGGTATCCTATTGCATTCCATATAGCCTAACTTCTGCAGTCGCCCTGTGACACCGAGAAGCTTCTGGTCGTCGACAAGGCACACTATGGAATAATATGCTAGGCTGCAAGTGCAACTTCAAGTCAAATGTTACCATGAGTGTCAATAGTTGCATCAGATCTAATGTCTAATGGCTATCGGCACTCTAACAATCGACCGTGTCTCATTGATCTAAAATGCTTTTGTAGGGCATCGATACTGTATGTACATGGTGGGTCGCTCCCTGTAGCGTAGACAGACAGCATAGAAACAGTGGCCTAGACATGCTCAGTCATTCAGTCAACAAGTTCTTACGGCCATAAAAGAAGAGGTACGATGGTGAGCCATCTTGTTTATTCGTATTTTTACGTTAACAACAATGGCGGAGATACACAATTCCGTCTTTCACGTGAGAAACACCAGCAAACGAGCATACTGTTCACATCAATAATATAACAAGACGTACATTAAGATTATATTCAGTGCAAAAAAACTACGGTATTATCACCAGCACATTAAAATAACACGCATTACTTTTTAAAATCGTTGTAGGCTAATTGTAGCAGGTATTATTATCATACAGTCATGTAAGTTTTCTATAGGCAGTTTTAGTTGTTGGGGGAAATATAGGTTTTAGTCTAAACATAGCAGTGCCGTTATTATGGAATACAAATTCAGTAAAAGGCAAAGTTCTGTTTTAGTAGGTTGTGCCCTGGTACAATCTTGCCAAATCGGTTACTTGGCTTTTAGCTAACTTTGTCTTCCTAAGACTCACAAATTGTCTTAAACAAGCATAGGTATATATTGGGTAAATAATACATAACTGAATAATATAACGTTAATATAACACTATAAAAACAATATCATATGAAATCTCTATTTAGAAATCTCTATTGCAATTTCCCCAGGTTTAGGTAGCATCTTTATTAAGGATTTAAAACGATTGCATGTCCTTGGTAATCCTACCAAAATCCTATCTGAAGTAAGAACTAAATATCCTTGTCTTGGCTCTTCACCACAAATGACAATGAAGTATAATACAAAAAAAACTGAATAGAACAATAAAATGTGTTTTACATATGGGCCTGCTAGTCAATGTTATTTCCTCGGAAGTCACACTGCTGTCATGACATTAAACATTAAACATATTTTTGAGTTACATTTTGCTTACGATTTTAAATGGCAACTATTTGTCCATTGTGAATTTGAATTCTATTTACAGGATTAGTTGGCATTGGTTAAGTGTTGTTGCACCTTGCCCTGTCTGCCTATGTGTATTTGTTTGGCTATGCTTTTGTTAGGAGATTACATCAAATCAGTTTTTTTTATCAAATAAATTATCTAAAGTGGCCTATAGCCTACTCCATTAAACATGCGTTTAAACAGAGATCACGCATACAGAGATCACGTATAAGATACATTTTCTAAATGCAATATTGCCGAATGTAAATGTTGTAAGGAAAAGTAAAAAACTACAAAATAACTAATTTGCATCCATATAACTCATCGTGAAGAGGGAGAAATACATACATAAGTATGCCAGCAATATCTGTGGGATCTTTTTTTCCTTTTCCTTGTTGACTAATAAAACAGTGGCCATAAAGTTGACGCTCTCTGCCTCCTTCCCTCCTTTCATCGTCAATATGGTTCCTCTTTTTTTCCACTTTTTCTGCCATATAACCATAAAAAGACCATAAAATCACTCCTTGGTCTCCTCTTTCTCTTTCTCTTCCGCTTCTTTCTCTTCCCCCTCTTCCCCTTCACCGTCCTCGTTGCCCTCCTCCTCAGCCTCAGCCTCGGCATCAGCATCCGCCTCTCCTCTCTGGCCCGGAAACTTGTCTTTGTTGTTTTCTTTTTTCCACTTCATTCGCCGATTTTGAAACCATATCTTGACCTGCCTTTCGGTGAGACTCAGGGCATGGGACACCTCGATCCGCCGCTTGCGTGTAAGGTACGGATTGAAGAGAAACTCCTTCTCCAGTTCAAGTGTTTGGTAACGACTGTAGGTTTGCCTTCCATTCCGCCTCCCTGGTGCTTAAATGAAATAGTAAATAAGGTTAGCTTATATGTATTAGATATTGTCTTTAACATATTATTAGTAGGACTACAGTCATTTGATCATCTTAATGAAAAACGCAGACTGGACTTTCCTGAGTTAATTTGATGGTGGAATTAATATTTTTAAATCAAGGAAAAACAACTACATCTAATATATTCCCACATGTCTATTATTTTGTAGTTTAAATTAAATATGATCTGTTTAGTAACGTTTACCTTTTCAATTATGTAACTGGTAACTGCACTACACACACTCACACAAACACACACATTCACACACTCACAACCACACACACACTTTCTCTCACACTCTCACACACGCGCGCGCGCACACACACAATAGATACACGTTGTTCTGCAGATTGCGGAGGAAGTATTTTAGGCCTAAAATATTTTTCTAAGATAACAATAAAAACACTTGAAACGATAGTCCATGATGTGTTAAATTATCAATTCTATCACACCCTACATTACCTTATTAGCTTGGTTTAGGGCAAGGACATGTGAAGAGATGGATAGCAGAATTTGCATTACAAATCGTTTATTGTTTCAGTAACAATTTGGTCATACAATGTTTGGGCACTCCGTTTAGTAGGTCTCTATTTCAATTAGGATGGCAGGGGATGGGGACAAGTTGTACTTCAGGTTCTTCAAATAACTCTGGGTTTCTGGGTTTCAGTTTTTTTGTCATTACAGATATTCTCAAGAAAAACACTATCCGTGTCACCTATACCTCTGTCAAGTGAGACAACTTTTTTTTTCTTTACATGGTAACCTAAGTTGTTTGTTAGAAGCTTATACGTTAATATTACAGGCTACCATATAAGATCTGAGATTGCATAACTCATGTTTATAGTGTATACTCGCTATAGCTATGTAATCAATTGACCTGTATATTCTGCTGCACTAAAACGCAATAAATAAAGACATTCTCAATTCCTTACTTTTACTTTTGCTTTTACGCACGCAGGCACACGCACAAACACGCACACAAACACACACCGCGCACAAATACACATAGTTACTCGCACATATGGGAAATAAAGTACACAAAATAATTCTAACCGTGAGGTCTCATCCAAGGAAACATAATACTGGGAGACGAGTTCTGATTTAAGTGGCCTTGTCCTTCTCCGGGGTTAGAGCCGTTAGAGGATTTAGAGTCTGGGTATTGCGCGAGGCTTGCCTCTTGCTGGGTACCATAAAGCGGTTGCCTCGGTAGAGCTTCATATCCATAAAATTTCGTTGCGTCTCCATGGCAAGCCAGCGCGCAGGGGTTCTGTTGGTATCCAGGATTGGAGATCCCCGTGGTCCCATGGTGAAAAAAGTCCTGGACATGATGGGAAGGGTGCTGAAAGCCCGATGCAGCTGCCCCGGGTCCGTAGACCAGCGTGTGGCTACGGGCAACGCTTTGTGGGAATCTGCAGTCGTAGTAAGTTGGCTCCAGTGATTCGCCTCCTTTGTATTTGGAGAAAAGAGGGTTAACAAAATATGAGCTCATTGTTTAGTTTGCATTAAACAAGGGAAGGTTTCTTCGTTGTAGAATATCCCCGTTCTGGATTGTGGCAGCCTTTTGTTTAGGTTCCCAGTCGCACACAGAACACAGACAAACCGGAACTAGATGGAGAAACGCTGCCCGTTTGGACAAACAGTCTCAGGCAGCTCTCTCGCGCTCCAACACTCTTCTCATCGAGTTTTTCTCACTATCTCCAGTAGTTTTCCTTTTTTCAGCCTCAAATCCGGCTCATGGCGTGTGCTTTGGATATGTGTTAAGGTTATAGCTGGCTTGCTCCGCCGACACAGTCACAAGCGCTTCTCTTTTTTTCTCCTTCTTTTTTTTTTTTAGCTTCCCACCCAACCACCCCCACCATAATCCTCCCTCCCAACAACCCCCCCAACTCATCTTTTACCCAAGCGGTCAGCGTGTACATACACCATGATAGACAACCTGCACTAACCATTCTACTACAACAAGAAAAATGAGCTCAATATGATGCCTATGATCACCATGTGAAAAAGCTGAACTCTCAAGTTGTCTTTGTGGCCAAATTACTATGACACATAGAGCTACTGGAGCGGACTGGCCATCTGGCATTTCAGGCAAATGCCAGATGGGCTGGACCATGTTTTGCCCAGTGGGCCTGTCTAACTTGGATTTTAAAAAATCTGGCTAATAATGGGGGCCTCAAGGAAGATAATATGGCCAGTGTGGGGGCCTGGTCGAAAAAATTAGACATGTGGGGGGCTCAAGGGAAAATAATAGGCCAGTTTGTTAGAAATGCTAGGGCCGATTTTTGGTCCAGTCCACCCCTGTAAAGCTACACATATATAACAAATACATTAAAAAAGGCCTTGTTCTTAATAAAGACATCATATGTAACCAGTGTATATAGTTTGAGAGCCATTCCTTATATCAAATAATGGTTTAAAAAGGGACGCTGTTAGCTGTTCGCTTAGCCTACCATAAATACACAATAGCACTGCTTGAGGGCCCACTATACTGCCTGCTATTTATGACAGGGTAACACAAAATAAAGGCCTGTATAACTATAAACGGCCAGGCCAGGCCTAGCACATATAACTAACTACAAATGTGTAATGCTTTAATAATGATAACGGAAATAATAATGATAATGGCATCTTTAACAAAATCACAAACCCATTCAAATGTCTAACCCTTGTAGCTCAACATTAGTGTTAAGTTTTCATACTTGAGCTATACGCCTACTAACTATAAGCGCTTTACCAGTCCCTTGAGCACTTAAACTACAGAAGGCCATGAAACCCCGGCATGAGCAAACATAAATGAGGCCTGTATACCCGACTCACTCTACTGACCCTGTTAAACCTATGAGCAAAAGTAGTAAATCTGCCACGTTCAGTTAATAAAATGTTACATTAGACTACATTAGATGTCTCATTATTTCAGCGGAGATATCGATAGCGCGTTGTTTATTTCAGTTGTGTATAGCTTAGTTGTAGCATGGCCTCTCCCTGAATGCGCGCTCGTGTTGGTTTTGTGGTGTTACTGACGATTTTTACACGTCATCGTAAAATATGAAAGGCCCACAGAGAACATTTACAGACCTGTAACAGTCTATAAATATGCTGATTGCTGTTTCAACAACAAAAGCACTGAAAGGGACTAAGAAACAATTAGACTATAATAGTATGCTTCTGATGTAGGCCTATAAATGCTATTAACAACATTATTACTACAATAGCAATAACATATTATTATTATCATGAGTTATTATTAGGATCTGATATTAGTGATAGTTCGTTATTAGGGGTAATGCTTATTCAAATATTCAGTGTTATTTGTCAATCAATTGTAGAAGTAAAAACGTTCTCTTTTTGTTCATTTTACTTGTTTGAAGATCTTTTCAGATAGGCCTATATTGTTTTTATACGGAAATGTCTGCTGTTCTCTTAAGTATGGGGTGGTTGATACAAGGTTTATGGTACAAGGTCCACGCCTCTCCAGAGAAAAACTAGACCACACAACTACCATAAAAAACCGTGGCTAGGAACTGATTTCAATTGCGCTTAAGGTGAAAAATGTTATGTTTTCAAATGTCAGTCCAAATGTTAATTGGCCTTCAATGTTGATGCAAATATGCAGAACCAACCTAATCGATTCGGCTAACGTTAGCTCCTATACATAAAGCTTGATGCGTTGCTAATAGTTTATAACCACGCATAATGAATGATATTTGATTAACATGTATACAAACCAGCTCTTAGTCAACTACACATATTAGGCGTATACGTTCTACTAACGTGAAAGGTCATAACATAACACGTGTGAATGGGAAAAGTAGGTTCATTTTGGTGTGACCCATCCTACAAATAGCGTACAATAGGCTCCCCACACGCGCATAAAAAGGTTCAACGAAGTCATAATCTATGTCTTCTGTACCCATACCTACACAAGTGAGACAGTCAATTATATCACATCTTTCAACCCTTTTTCTTAAAAATGTGATGAATGACGAAAACTGCAGTTATTCCACCTATAGACATTGGCCTAGCCAACTCCCTATTCGTGCACCACGCAAGGCCATAGCACAGCAGCACATAGCAGTACAGTCGGTCAACAGTGTCATCTAGTGTTGAGTTCGATCACCAACATTCATCTGCACCACGCATGCTATCATCAAATCGACGTAGCGTACACGAGGGAGAAATAAATGCAGTCGTATACGTAATCAATATAGGGCCACAAATATGTGTTGAAAATGCATTTTACGACCTGTCAAATAAACTATATCCTTATAGGGCCTCCAATATTTTGCATTTGCTTTTATTTAAGTATACCCCCTCAGAATAGTTTTTGACATTCTCTTCATATGGATTGTCTTAAGATAACGAACAGGCTTTTCTCTCTTCTTGCGGTCATATAGCCCACTCTCCCGTGCTCAGAGAGACCTGCTCAGGGGGAAGGCAGTAGGCTTGTTTGCGGTGGGCCCAACAGACAAACTAGCTGTAGCAAATCCCCTTTGAACGAGTCCACCATCGCCCACCGTCCCACCATTAAAACCATAAAGTAATTTAGCCCAGACGTCTAGCCAGTTAGTCGGGTTTGCTTTGTTCGTCTGAATTTGAGACAAACAACCGAGCTCCAACAGGGCTGTAAACTCAGCGTTTTTGTCCTGTGCGGAAATACACTGGATTGGGCTTTGAAATTACAACATCCTGTCCATATTGTTCAACATCACAAAAAGGCAATTTAGGCCAAGAGCCCAGGAAACAAATGCCAGACGTGAATTTATTTTCACATTAGGAAACTTTAATTTCGTTACATTTCAAACAAGACGAATGGATCGAAATAGGTTTCTTACAATTCATTAATTATAATTACTCTCTCGCATATGAAGAAGTTGGTTTAAACTATGCCTATAGCGTTTGCTACAAGATTTGTTCAGAATTCCTACGAGCCTAACTACTTTTTCCTTAGCTTCACGCACACGCAAAGGAGCCTCAACACATGGTTAAAGGTTAAAAATATAATAATATCTTCATAAGCAGCTGCTAGTATTTTTGCTTAGGAAAATACATTATTACACGTGACACATATGGCTAGGCCTGTGACGACACAGGCTCATTGGCCAAATGTTTATATGAAGTTGTCTTCTGCGGTTTTTGTCACGAAATAAATGTCTATTTCCTTTCCAAAATATGAGTAATGACTGTTTCCTATTTGTTCTATAACACATTTTACTGCTACATTTTGATTTATAGGCTATGTCTTTGATGTTTACGCAGTGCAATGCGAACTAGCTGTGGTAGTTTGTGGACAGATGTGGTGGCCTCTGCATACCAAGTGGTAACCTTAAATTCATGCATTCAAATATAATTTGTATCAAAACAGCACAATATAAAACAAACGTTTTGTGAAATCATATTTAGTAACAACCTTGATGTGTCGGCGAACTTACATCAATCTATACGAGAGAGAAAAAATAACCCACTTATGGGCACACTCTAAAGAGTGGTAGTCTAAAGATTCTGATTTGCTTGCAAATACTAGAAAGAGGATTAGGAAACGTTCCATCTGCTTCCAATATTCCACACAACGTGCAGGGAAATTGGGATATTTCATTTCTTACATGTCTTTCTCTCCTGATTAACACAAATGCGGTTCGTGTTGCCTTTGTGTTGACATCATTATCGATACATTGGCTATTTTACGCGCCACAAATGTGCGCTTTAAGTTCCAAAATGTAGTTCTACATATGGATCTAAATTGGTCGTAAGATTGCATGCAATATTTACGTTTGTTTTACTTTGAGTCTGAAAAGAAACACAGAAAATACAAGAGCCTCGTGGTAATGTTTATATTTGAGTAGGCCTATATCTACACGTATATAATGAATGAAACGTGCCTATACAATCGACTGAATATGAAATGCACAAATAGGTACACCAAACGGTTACGTTACCACATAGACGCAAGACAGACATTTTGTTATGACGGCAGATGTCTCTTTCTGTATAAAATGTGCTACTACACCCATAGCAAAGAAAATGAACAAACATGGAAGAAACATTCACAGGGACATCATAAATTATGGAGTGAAGAAATTAAAACAATTCAAGTATTCTCTTTCTTATAGGCCTTACTTCGGGGCAGTTTTTAATTTGTCCAAAATATCATGAATTCAAATGTCCCTTATAACAAAGAAACACATACATGTATCTTCAAAGTAAGTGCAGAATGTTTTATTTTCTTGGAAAGGGGTTCGTTAAAACTGGACAAAGAAAGGAGAGCGTATAAAACAAAAAATATTTCGCAACAAACATGGAAGGTGGGGTTAATGCAAAAACTAAATCCAACCCAAAATCCAACATGAAGAAGTGAGCATGATGTATTTTGGTTTATCTTTGTTGTTGTCCATGGCAATAGTGGTTATTTTACTGTTGTCTGATGCTTGTTTTTGTCTGATGACGTTTTTGTAACAATTCCTTTATTATTGTTCTTTGTTGGCGTCGGTTTTTTCCTTGTTCATTTTCTTCATCTTCATCCGCCGGTTCTGGAACCATATTTTGACCTGCCTCTCAGTGAGGTTGAGGACTCTTGCCACCTCGTATCGACGGTCTCTGGTAAGGTACATATTGAACAAAAACTCCTTTTCAAGTTCGAGAGTCTGGTATTTTGAATAAGGGCACCTCTTCTTCCTTGTAGAACGCGCGTGAATCCAATTTGCCACTGGGTTATCTGCAAATAACACATGATCAGTCAGCAATAAACTTGAAGCAATGACAAATGAAACAACAATCATACAATGGCCCTAGACTATAGCCTTGTCCCGTGGGTCTCCAGTACAAAACTAGTGTATCTCCAGATAAAGTATGTATCAGCAAATGTAATGCTGTAGGCAACAAACGTCTAAACATGTAGGCCTATCTACAACATTTAGTGATGCTTTTCCAGCTTTTCTCTTTCTTGGACTTCTGAGAAATGCCGTCGTAAAATACTCAATGGGCTTATTCACTTTATAGGCCCATAAAACGGCCTGTGGTTCAAGCCTTTACAAGTCAGTAGTGAAAGTCCCTCGAATATGTTGCAAACATTCCTCAAGTTGTTTTTGGCGTTATACCTGAATTTGGCTTGAAATGGAAAACGTTTAGCCTATGACAACAGACAACATATAACCAACACATAGGCACCACGTGTTCCCGTGTTGCCATGATAGTTATTTATCAGGGTTTCTCTTTGGTGTTTTTTCTGAGAATATCCACTTTTACTGGATATACTTGATGCTTGATATAGCAACATAATATCCCATTGAGATTATCTTTAAAAGTTAATTCAAGGTAGTGTATTTTTTATTTTATTTATGGAGTTAGTGGCATACTAGCATAACATAAAATAGTAGCATAAACCACCAAAATGGTGACCACCAAAATAGATTAAAATGACGATCAATGTTGAAGTATTTGGCACTTAAAATAGGCTACCTAATTGATTTAGACGCGAGCATTTTACATTTCAGTGTCCCTATACATTCACAACATCCACACTGGCTGTATCCGACTTGTTTTTTGAGACCTATTTTATAACCTGCTCGTCGTTTTATAGCCCAATCCTACTAGCGTTTGTCTCTTTATAAGTCCTCAACGTAGCCCCCGAGCAGAGAAGATTCAGTCGAGGAAAGAAAAGATGAATGAAAGAGCATATTATGGGAAAGAGACACTATAGACCAGCTCTAAACCAAACGCAATTAACACAGACAGAATCTCATCCAAATACCCCCCCACCCCACCCCCCATTCCCGGTTGTAAAACAAGGGGCTTGAACTTACTTGGGTCTAATTCTGGCTTCTCGTCTTTATGCTTTCCGGAAGCCAAAAGCTCGGTCTCGGGAGAAGGGATGTTCGTTTGGTTCTTTTCTCGAATGTCAGCGGAGGTGCAGTAGAGATAATCCGTGTAGTTGCGTCCGTTGGAGGCGAGGCAGTCACCGGCTCGATGCTCCTGGAAGGCTTCGGGCTTCAGCCCATAGTGTCTGCCGTTGGCTGGGTAGCCAGGGAAGGACATGGTCCCCGAGATCGGCTCTAGCCATGACCGCACATACCTTGAGTCCGTTCCTAAATGAGGTTGGTGGCTGTATGGGTGGTAAACCACTGAGGACTGGGAGTGAACAGGGGCCCAAGAGGTAGTAAACACGGGTGGTTTCGGGGAAAAGCTGCAGGACGGATAGTCACCACACTCCGGTATAAGGGACGTTGGACGAGGGCCGGTGGAGTGCGAACCAGGAGCCGAGAATCGAGCCGCAAGAACATCCTCGCTTTCATGGTGTATCAAGGAATCCACATAATAATTACTTATGGGACCCGTGGTCGACATGTCGATGGTTCCGTTCTCTTTTACATGCATCCGATTATTATATGGAGTGTGTGTACTTTTTTTTGATCTACCCATAGAACAATCAACGCAGGTAATTATTTCTCAAAGCTTCCCCAGCTGCAATTGGCTGCCTTAGCAACACGTGATTATATTTTGCCCCACAAAAATTGCACAGTGGATCAATGCGCGGGTTATCACAGCATTACACAATATATGTCTTATAGAATCATATTCAGATGTTTTCCCCTGGATGAATTAGAGGTAAATTCAACAGTATTATATTTATACGTTGATAAAATATAAGTCAAATAGTCAAATATATCGTAAAACAGACTAAGGTTGGCTAGGTTTGAAATCGCAGGCACTATTTGTTGATGTAATCAATCTCTGTCTAGTGTGCGCAATATCTGTAGTCCAGTTTCATGCGCGTATAGACATAGTTAAGTAGTAAAATAGATCATTAAACTCACTCTCTAACACATAAGGCGTTTTATTCTTTTGCGTTTTTCATTGTATGACGCTATTCCTTTTTTTATCGGGAAAAGATAGTTACTCTACTTTTTTATATTACCATGAACCGCATGGATAATATTGGATAGTCTATGATATTGTAATTTAGGTAATGTAATATATGAACAAGAAAAAAGTTTGCACGGACTACAAATTGGCATTATGGGGATATGTTTTCCCAAAATTGAGTACGTATGCTTTAGATATGAGGAGGATGCTTGAAACTACTACGATGCTTGAAACTTTGCACACTACAGCGGTATATTCGGCAAGTGGCCGGCGGTGCATGTTTTTATGTCCTTCAATAAATTTTTACGAGGACCATTTGATTGTTCATAAACTTGTCGTTAATAAAACTGCAGTCGAGTTCCTATCTTAACATAAAAGCAACACTGTCCATGTGGGACAAGTCCCATCAAACTGGAACGCTGAGGACGGACAGCAACAACAGTGACTGGGGGACTATATGCTGCAGAGGAGAGGAGGTATTGGTTCAAGGAATAATCCGGCTAGAGATGCAGGCTTGAAGCAAGACGAATAAACGTTCTTCTTTGTAAAACTAATATGGTATTAGCTGATCTCTGATCCCAGCATAAGCCTTTTGTTGTCATTTATGCCGATAGAGCAGAAGTCTGTGTATATTCTGCGGGTAACAATAGCCTACAAAATGTGCATTTCAGAGTGTGTACTTCTCATCTCAGCCAGGCCCATCTGTATAAGTCTCTGTATAAGGCTGATTCCGATTTGCTGCAGTTATTGACCCCACAAACACATTTAACGACGATGGTTCATGGTAAGATCACATACTTTCATGTTCAAAATATTACATTTGAGCTTTTATTGTCCAATACGAATGTAAAACAGACCGCTAATCCACAATGTTGTTGTCAGAAATAAAAAATAGACATAGCCTATTATCTCCAATCTTATTATTGAATAGTTAAAGATGGCATCTTCGACACTGTCTTGTTTTGTCATTTAAGAGCTGGTAGTGTGATGTCTCGAAGTCATTGCGTTGGTGACCTAAAATATCAAGGGAGGTCATTCGTTTTTTGCGTTAAATTGAATAATGGAATGGAAACTTAGACATATAAAAATTTGATAATTTATTTCATTTCTTTATCTAATTTCATTGCATTACTTGAACTTCCTGCAATGAAAACATGGCCTTGTACGGTAGTCTGTATAGCATCCATAGCGTTTGAACAATGACATGTAAACACCTAATAAGTCTGGAACTTGTAGCAGGTTTATATTATAGTGATTGTGTAGTAAAAGATAACTATGGGTGGTGGGGACGAAGGGAGTTGTTTGACTTGCAAAGTTGGGCAAAAGCATTGGTTGTGTTATAGCTAATGTTTAAAATAGTGTTAATATTAATCACAACTGTTATCCATATATTCGTATCAATACGATGCAACTGAATATCAAGACAGTCAAATAGAATGTATTTTGCTCAAATAAAATAGGATAAACCTTGTGCTCGCTAACGTTGGCTTTTTCCCAGTAGATACGCAGTTACCATTCAGACCCAATGAGGGCACCAGCCTATTTTACCCCTAGGGGTTTCCCTTGATATTAAACCCATTAAATCCTAAATATAAATATTATAGACAACGTGATCTGTCATTAAAAGTCAGACACACATATATCTATCCGTAATACTATATTTCAAACAAATGCGTAATACACGCTTTATAACCTTACCCATGCGGCAATATGGCGACTTTATAAGTGACCAGAAAAGTCAAAAAGGCAGGCCAGTATGATGCAGAGAAACTATAGGGAACTATTCCCAATAATATGAACAAACATATACACAGGTAGGAGCAGATCAGCATGTTTTATGACAGCAGGTCGGGCATACTGCAACGCGTTTTGACCAAACGTCTTCCTCGTGTATAGCCTTTATTATGGTCAAAACATAGGAAAAAGGTATAGGCTATTGTTTAGTCGTTCACAATTTCATTGGTGGAAATTACATGAATGTACTTAATATATGCACTTATGTCTAAGACAGAGTAGCTTGAGTCTTGTTTAGTATTGTTTCCCCCACAGATATGAAATTAATCTACAAATATTACTATTGGTATTGCTGATTGAACGGAAATGCATTATTTAACAACAATTATGATTACATCCGGGGACAAATATCAGTATTATGTCATTGTTGACAAATGTGTGCATGTTTAAAATCCTATTTTGTCATTATTCTGCTGTATTATTTGTATTTATTTATTGTGCTGTTGATTATTGATAATAAAAAAGAAAATATCACATTTATGTATCCTGGTTTCTTAAGTTGTGGTTTTGGTTATTTACGTTTTTGCTCCTGACCGTGATTCCAAACCTCTGAACATTTCAGTCGTATATCGGCGTGTAAGCCATATCACGGAAGCTATTGTTATGATACCAGTGTAGCCTATGTATTAGGTAGGCCTACTGATATAGACTCGCCTAACTCCTGATTAAAGAGCCGATAATGTTGATTCATTCAAATGATTGTTTTTACTGTGTATTTTACCACAATGCTTTTATTGTGCGTATGTTGTGCAACCCAAATGCACTCTTCCATATTTCACCATGATCCTTGATCATTGTCAGTCGTTCATTTGATTATCATTTGATCTGGTTCTTAGGATTGGTAAATCGTTTAATTCAACCCGTGCACGGACGAAAATCATAAGAGAGTCTAACTGATTTGACACATTATCTGAAAATGTTATGTCTATCCTACTTTAGGGTGGGGTTATACGTGTCTCTAACAACGCTATTCTATCAAATTCCATTCATTTTAATAATGTCTCTCAGTATTGGGATGCAATATAAGGAAATGCTCTAAAATGGTGCATTTACACACTGATTGTCAACTGCTGGTTTTGATATTTATCTCGCTGGAGCAATGGCAGAGGAATTCACTGACCAAACATGGTTATAAGGAGAGGACTGCAGGAGACGAAAAGGGCGCAGACTGTCACTGTAGACAACAATGGCGTCCAAAGATTCTCTCCTCTCAGTGGAGGGGTCAGACTGCAATATATTGTTAGCAGTCAGATTAAATTCTTCATTCAAAAAGGGCTACAAGAGCTGGGTTTTAGAAATGAAGATTTTTTTTGCACATGCATGTTTCAGCCAATCAGCATCTTGTCCGAAGATGATGTTTAACATGTATGTCCAAAACATACTAAAACATACTAGCTATACTACATAGTAAACATTCAGAAATGTTCGTGTTAGACTCGCTGTAGGCCTAAGACTGAGTACTGATGTATAAATGTTTAGCAAAATAATCAGAAGCCATACGTAGCGGAAGCATGTTTCATTTGAAATCTAATTCGATATACTCCTAAATCATTTGGCAAGTTTTAAACATCTTATGTAAGATTATATGGATCAAGGTCATTGTTGGAAACTATGGTGCAAATGTGTGGAGCTAAAATAATATACAAATCCGGAGAACAGTAAACGTGGAAACCAGATTTTTAAATAAATATATTAAATCATAATATTTACATTCAACATGTCAATTCTAGATAGATGGGCGTTTTATCTTAAAATTGCACTCACCTCGCATAACAATTAACATTATTCCCGAACGAATTATGCAAATATCGCATTACAAACTAGTGATCACTGTATTTAGGTGCACTCCTACATGAAGGAACTTCAAGTAAGTACTTGTTTTGATATATGATGCATATTTGAACAAGGGATCTTTTTTCTGTTGTACAGTCCAAACCTAATTTGAATCGTCAAATGAATTAGCCTATGTAGTCCAGGTTAAAATCTTACCCTCAAACCTTTATGTTTAATCACCAAGGTGCCAATTTGAAAACTATTCAGTGAACAATATATTGTTATGCTGCTAAATAACATAAACGCAAATCCTTTAAAAGAAATCGCTAGTAGGTAGCTATCTATATGGTTCAGGCAACAGCTAATTTAGGCAAATTAAGGATGAGGTAGGCATATGAGCGCCCCAAAAGCTTCGTAGCACTGTAATCGTTAAGTCCATCATATGATCCGTCGTTAGTTTAAGAGCTTTTACTGAAACCGTTTATATGACTAAAGGTTTATAAAGCGGTTATAGCGGAGCACTTCAATCATTAATTAACGAGAAAGCCAGACCACTTGTAGAACAGCCAAGTGCTTCGTTGGGCAAATGTCCCTCTCTGTGTCAGATCACATAAAAATAGACAGTGGTGGGTACATATGGTATGGTCCTGAATTACAGTACCATATGAAATACAGCAATTTTCCCACAATGCACCGACATTTTGAGTATTTCCGAAGTAAAATGTTTTGTTGTTTGTTTTGTTACTGTTGATAATACAAATGGCAGTTTTTGTTACAGTGTAGGCCTAATTGTGTATTATAGTGTGTTAACTCCTCATAACGCTGATGCAATGCGACAATTCAGAAAATGAACAACTGCCAACGGTACAACTTATAGGTTATGCACGGACACACACGCGCAAAGACTAGTATACTTGCCACTGTGCTGCACCATTTATGTTTACATACTGTTTTACCCATTTCTTGTGTATATCCTGTATTCTAGTCAAGGCTCATCCTATATAACTACTGCTGTAGACACATTTTCTATTCATATAGTGTATCTATATATATTCCGGATTTGTGTGTGTTGTTTTCTATTGTTATATATTACTGCGCTGTTGGAGCTAGAAATTATCATTTTGCTGCACCTGGGATAATATCTGCAAAATATGTGTACTCGACCAATAACATTTGATTTGATTTTTGTGTCATAATATAGGCCCTCTGCAAATGCTCGCATCCGGTATCAGATACCTCCGGGCACGCCTTTTTTTTTTTTTAGATATAGCAGTAATCATGCACACATTTTGTTTCACCATGACACAGCTATCAGCTCTAGCCAGGGATGGATGGGACATGGGTGTAGTCTATGCGCGGTCTCGCGACACAGTTTCATGATGAACCAGGCTTATTTATATTAGCCTGCATTATACATATACTTAAACACCCGGATGGTGGTGACAATGAGTTCGCCTTTATGAAGATAATGAAGCCGCCCAGTTACACTGCAGATATACAGATACCGGACTGTGAAGCCTTGCGTTAAAGTGACAAATTCATCCAATAGCTTAGCCATTCCTTTCTTTTCTTCTTCCGCGCCCCACCTGTTTTAAGATGGTCAAATGCGTTGTTCAAATGCAATTCTTCACTCTATGACAACATACTATTTGCAATGGCAATTCCTATTAGATAATACGAGAAATTATAACCTGTCTACAAAAGAGGCAAAATTAGCCAAGTAAATGTGAACCTTCATTAAAAATACCTGGTTACGTGTTCGTGCGTAATTGCTGTGCGTAATTGTGCACTAGTACGAATTCGAACAGTCTCAGTGTGAGTGTTTGAGTGTTTCCTCTGGGTGTCAATTCGAGTGCTGTAAATTATTTGTCAGTGGTGCATTCCAGAGCGAGACATCTATTCACTGAACTGAATGAAAATGACTTTGGATTCCAGACTGTCTCTGTTAGTGGCACTGACTGTTGTGAGAAGGGGGTTGATATAACAACAAGGCAAAATGGCGATAAATATAAACACATGCTCTCCAATTGAAGAGAGGGGACTTTGACTGTGCCATGTTAAAAAACGTTCTTGACCAAACGTGAAAGAATTGTGTTGTGTATTATAAATACAACAAACAGTTGATTTTCCTCGGCCACGTCTTGTCATTTGGGTCATGTGGACCTAGGTTAACCTAGTTTCATGGATCAGATCGTTTTTATTTAAGAACGTTGAGGAAACGGACATAATCAGAAGTGTCATCTGAAATATAATTTAACGATGGAGTCATTTCCCCCTGATCCGAAGAGGTTGCAAATGCATTATAGGTCAACAAAACTAGAGGGATATTCCGTTCAGTGAGCCCAATCGCACTCGTGCCACAATCAGAGATATACTGGTCTGTGATCAACTTCTATACAGAACACGGTTGAATAGCCTACATGACGACAACATACATTATTTCCACATTTAATATTGACTTTAAGGCCAATAACATTGTACATATTTGAGGGGAAATAAAAAAAATACATTTAATTAATATTTGGCAATGTTGCTAACTGGCCTACAGCTCGATTCACTCTTCATATGTAAAGGATATGCTCATCATATTATGATGGAAAAAATGAAACCCAAACAAAAGCATCATCAGGGAAACCTAAGAAGAAACCAGTAACGAAATGAAAAGGCAACGAAAGAGGTCTAACGTCTACCCCATGTTGTTTACAGACCATTCTCTCTATGAGAATCTAAAGTACGTTTTACAGCCCGTCACAAACATGAGAGCCGGGGAGAAAAGTCTCCGTCCCGGCTATTACAGCTCCAGTTCATTTACAATGCCATTTGCGAGGACTTCAGTCAGAGTCTAGGGTGTAATTGAACGGAAAGTGTCGCCCTTGATGAAGACGAACTGACGTAATCAAGGCAGTTTCTTGTTGCGGAGCCAGGAAGCGAATCCCAACAACATGAAACTACCTAAACCACGCTTCAGCTGCGCAAGATGGGGTGTTCCATCCGGAAGGGAGACAAACAAACAGCATAACACTCAAAGCCAGGTAAGGATTTTATTGTCTGTCAACCATAACATAGCTATTACCAGCATAATGAAACAAAAATAAATCGTTTATCCGAATGTATTATATCATTGTCACTGTCATCCTAAATAGGCTAAGTGTGTACAACATTGAGAACCAACAGCAAATTAGGACATTGAAATAGCTTACTGTTAAACCGCAGAATAATAACAAATGGTGTCTGAAAATGCCCAACTAATAAAGGGAAAACTATTTAGACAAAGTATACATAATCGATATCAACACAGCAATAACAAAACCAATGTCTGGTTCAAAATGCTCAAAATGTTCCCCAAAGAAGAACGTCAAATCAATTGGTTTAATCAGACAACCCATCCCATCTCGCATGCTCGAGAGCGCTGTCAAACAAGCTCCACTGGCAGACCAACCGGCAGACAGGCGCGTGACATCTCAAAAATCACAGCTGAGTTAACAATACGTACCTATTTGTGTCCTACCTTGAATTTCCCCGGAGACACTCTGTCGTGGTGGTCCTTATTTATTCAAGCTGTCTTTGATGTTTCTGTTGTTGTTGTTCATCATCCATCCTTTTCGTTTCTTGACGAGATAACAAACAGCCCTGTATCGTCAAATAAGTAGGCGGCAGGCTACATAGCAGAGGGAGCCCGTCGAGCGCGTTGGTGACTCCAGTACAAAGCAGACACTCTCCACTCTGTAGACTAGTCTAGCCCTCTCCTCCACACACGTTTAAACGATGCATCTTTACTGCAGCAGCCAGCTAGCACATTATATTTGCAGATCATAAAATCCACCCCGAGCTCATGCTTCTACCACGAGACGATCCTGACATAATACTTTTATGACCTTGACTTACTGTGGTCACCTGGATACTATTTAAACCAATCTCTCCTATTAAAACGGCCATGATCTTCCCACTCTCATCTGCAGCCTCTCTCTCTCTCTCTTCCCCTCTGTCTTTTCCTTTCTCAGAGTGCTAACATGATAATAAGGGGAAGGACAAGCTATATGTTATATATTTCATTTCAAATCCCCTCCTTTATTCTATTGGACACGGATTTCCTTTAGGAATCGTCAAACGGGTCTTATATGACGCAAGCAACAATGTGCATGCAAACAGTGCGAATAGCCTATCATGGCCTACATAGCAGAAGCAACTAAACTAAAGACAACAAGATGAAGCAACGGAATGAGGAAACATTCCAAAACAAACAATGTCTGTTTTCGTTCCGGAAGTTCTAGCAGTTCTATGTTGGCAGGGCAACCGGCACCTCTATTCAATGTTCATGTGTTGAAAGGCAAACTCAACTGCTGACCCGAAACCAAGTCCCTCCTTGATAAAGTAATGTACTCTTGGGCATCGTTGAAATATTGTCCTTGTATGAAGGCACACTTTGTATGTGTATGTGTATGTGTATGTGTGTGTGTGTGTGTGTGTGTGTGTGTGTGTGTGTGTGTTTGGGTGTATATGGAATGGTTTTATATCAAATAATTTTAAGTGAAGTTGTGGACTGCCATATGATCCCGTCCACGACATTCCTTATTGAGTTTCTTGAGTTTCATCCTTCGGTTCTGGAACCAGATCTTGACTTGTCTATCGGTCAGATCGATACTCTTACTGATCTCCAGGCGGCGCTCGCGAGACAGGTACATGTTATACAAAAATTCCTTTTCCAGCTCGAGCGTCTGGTGCTTTGTGTACGGGCATCTCTTCTTCCGTCCACTTGTGGCTTTTAACCAGTTTCCTGGAGCATTTTCCAGTGTAAAATCATCTGTAGACATAAAACATGGAAAAGGTGAGCATACTGAAGGACTACTTCCGTGTTCAAGACAGTCTATACCAGGCCTTTTGCGTTCCAATTGGTCTGCGTCAGGTCGGCACTGCCGCACCGCAATGTCTGGACTGTCTTTGACAATCTTTATTTCGAATGCACATTCAAGTTCTTGATCTTGAATCAAATGTCCACGCGCTCTATCAAATACATGGGTTCAAAAATCATCTATTTTTGTCGACTTTCTTCGAACGCTTTGAACGAAGATGCAACAACAACAAAAATACTTGATGAATGATGAAACATAATGTATAGGCCTATTCGTTTGGCAGCAATACTACATCCGACCCACTTGTATTACTGTCCTATAGCCCTGGTTTGAGGTTTGAGGCTACCCTACATGGAAACTGGAGAGAGATTGGAAATAGCTGCATAGCCAGTACTTGATTACGTATATTCAAGGGTACACGGATAACATACATGGTTACTTCCCAGCTTCGATTTTCTTAGGAGTAAACATTTCCAACATTTTGAAACGATTGATGAATTCAACGTTGAGCAGAATATAATAGTGTCATCTCTCGATTGTCGGTGTTTTTATTTTCTTCCCAAAGGCTGGCCAAATATGAAATGTTAGACGGCTACATTGTGGCGGTTGAAAGTAGTATTTTGTGTGGCAATTACAAATATAGCTCTACCCCAAAATATGTAGCCGAGACTGGACTGACTAATGGTTTTATAAGACAAACGAGGGATAGTTTAACATTTTGCAGCAACATTTATTTCATGCACGTTGGCACCAAATAGAAATTCATTTTTGGCAAACTTGAACTCTACTAAACTGAATTACATAGCGTTAGCTAGTATAATACACAACGTAACCAAGCAATGTATTATTAGTATTATTAATAATAACAAGAATAATATTCATAACAATATCACATGGACGATTCGTTAATAATATATGTATTCAACCTCTACCTTTCCTTTGAATCATTTTGGATACACACAACATTGTCCGGGGGAAAAACTGTCTGTTATCCACCCGTTATCCTCTATGACAAGAAAAATAAAAAGGGAATATATTAACCTATCATGACGTTTACGCTAGCTAAACCCCATTGTTATTATAAGAAAATGTATTTTATATGCAAGGTGATTTTCATATAAATAAAACGAGATAGTTTAAAATTCAAGGAAAGACAATTTCGTGGACGCTATTTCAGACTGCGTCTGAAAAAAAAACAGTCATTATCGAAATTAAGACGTGATGTATAGCCTAAGCTGTATTCTGCTTTATATAACGTAAGATATAGTCTAACGTATATAATTACACCATTATGGTGAGTCAAATTAAGTTGTTGAAAATGGTTAGGCCTTCTTTATACATTTGAAATGTCCCATGTAGTGTCTGTGTGTGTGTATTTGTCTGGTCAATCTGTTTGATCTGCACGCGCGTTATGCGTTATGAGTGTGTGTGAACGTGTTTATTTCAATGATAACGGCCCATCTCACATTCTCACATTAATAGAAAGGTGATAAATGCCGTCGCCACGGTAACCCCTGCTAGGCTAGAACATTAAATGCTTGTTCAGAATGTCTCCAAATGTTCTTGATAGAACCAAAAAGGATTCTATTGCTTGCTTCATATATGGCACCCCTTAAGGTTCTGTACAGAACCCTTTTGAAGGGTGCTTTGATCAGAACCCCAGGGGTTAGTCTTCGTTGAATCAAAATTGGTTCCATATAGAATCCTTGGGTTCGATATAGGGTTCTATATGGAACCAATTACGATTTTATATAGAACATTAAGGGGTGCCATATATGAAACAAGCATAAAACTTGTTTTTTTATCCAGAACCTTTTTTTCTAAGAGTGTACAGTAGATATAGCATACACAATTGCAGAATATCAAAACGCCCACTGAAGCTTAGCTCATGCATGCAGAGGAGACCATTTTTAGTACACCATTTTTAGTACACCATTTTAAAAATTGCCACATTGTATCTCACAACTGTTTTATGGTACGTTTTTAAGTATGTGTGTGTGTGTGAGAGAGAGAGAGAGAGAGAGAGAGAGAGAGAGACAGGAGAGAAGGGGGGTGGCTTTTTGGGTTACCTTTCAATTCGCTGTCGGAGTTATCAGAACAACTGTCAGTCTTTGCGCTTTCCTCTTTCATGCTCTTTCCCTGTTTTGCCTTTTCGTTGCTCATTTCCTCGCTGACTGTCTCCTGGGTAGATTTGCTCATTTTAACCGTTGATTCTCTGGGTGATTCAACAGATGTCGTCACCTGGTCCAAAGAAGCAAAGCCTGTCCCGACCTGCTCTTTTCGCTGTCCCCTGCTCCCTCTGGGGTATACCTGTTTCTCTCCTCCATAACATTCGGACGTCGCCGAGACAGCGGTTTGGTCGGTCTGGCTGCTACTATTGTTCCCAAGCCGGATGTAAGTAGCCGACTCTGTAGCGTCCTTATTAGCCCTGCTGCTACTGTCACCCTGATACAGACAACAGAACGCCTCCTCTTTGACGTTGTCGGTTGGAAACGAACACGGTTGTAAACTGGACTGGGCAACAGGTTGCTCGTCCCTGTTAGTTTTGGAAGCCGAGGTCCATGTGCCCAGTTGGGATGACAGGTAAGGCGCATCTTGGTAGGAGCCGAGAGGGTGGCTGCTCAGAGGAACCTCGTCTTTTTTCGATCCAACTACTCCAAAATGTCTCATCATTGAGCATCCATACTCAGATGCAGCTGGGTGGATGTACATTCCATGGTTGCTGTTGGAGTAGCCTTCGCCTCTATAGGAAGATGATCCTCCCATCAAAGAATCCATAAGGAAATGACCCGCAGCCATGTTATCCTGGCATGACATTATTTGTATTGTTGTTGTTTTTTTCCCCCCGTTTCTGTTCCTGTAGTAAAGGTTTTCTGGAGGAGAATAAGGACAGTTGGAAGCTGACATATTTTGGGGGCCAAAAATATCAGCAACATAATTATGGATTCTTGGAGCTCCATGTCATGTGATTTTCAGACCAATAGCAGTGTGGAAGTGGCCTTGAGGCGCCAGGCTGGGATGACGTCAGCGTGGTCAAGTTGGTAAGCAAAGGGGCTTTAAGACGGTGCAAGGGCGCTCTCTAGCGGAGAGCTTTGTGTAAAGACAGCCATGGGAGGAGTGAACAAACGGGTAGATAAATATTTTACAATCACTTACTTGGGTATAACCGAAATGAAATCTAGTTAAAAAAAAAAATCATTGTTAAGACAGGCTAACATTAAAACAAGACAGAGCAAATAGTTCGATAAATATGATTATTTCTTGGAACTCGCTCGATGCCACTTGGAAAGCCACTTCTAGGTATTCGTCAACAGATTCGGGAATAAACCAATGGTCGCATAGAATATATCAGCACCAATCTCGGTTAGGCCTACGTTTGTTTGGCAAACTGATTTTCATAAGAGGTCAAACTTTAGACTATTTGCCATAGACCAACCGACAGGCCTCTGTCAAATCACTGTAGCTGCTGTGGCACCAGCAGTTGCATAAGGACATTTGCTTGCCTACAATCTATTTAAAAGGTTAACCAGTTTGAGTATGCCAAAGTGTGTTTTACTTCAATTATTTGTTTTTCTAGAGCGTTTAACGCATTTTATGAATATTCCAGTAACACAGTTTATTTGATATGTTTTACTGTATAAAGGCCTATATGCTACTACTCAGTGTTTTGTTTTTAAGTTCCACCAGTGTTGATGTGAACAGATCGTTTCAGGATATATATATATATATATATATATATATATATATATATATATATATATATATATATATATATATATATATATTAGACCTAGTTACATAAAACAACCCTAAGTTAGAAGATTAAATTGAATATGGTTTCTAAGATGCGTCTACAATTTATCCTGGGCCTATACAGAATGGTTGGTGGAAAACATACCTTTCCCCTTACGTTCAAAATGATAAGAAGGACTAGGCTATTATAGTTCGGGTCCTTTTTTCCCATTCTAACTGGTGCGCAATTCGTGCGTAATAGGCAATTGCATTCAGCGTGGCTTCAACTTGAGGGAGAAAAATATACACGGGCCTACGCCTCGTGTAAATTGTTATTGCAGATACAATTATTCCCAATTTTCTTAAAAAATGTTGAGTGTAATTCAATGTAGATAATTCCATGTCATTAACAAATTAAGCAGACATTTCTGTGTGCGTTTTTACATTTCTTAATAATTGAAGCATTGACTAAGACATTTTTAAAACCCTTGCAAAAATATATATCATATCAATAACGTGCTGGCGTGTAAATCGTTACATAATGACAATCCTGTTTTCCAGCGAGGACAGTAGTTCACATTTTCTGAGATTGACAGTCCAAAAAAAACAGAACATTTATTTTTTCAATTCATATTTTTTGCATGCCTATTCGCATCTTATTTTAAGGTTAAAATGTAAGAGCCACGAGTAAAAAAAAAAGGTATGGATGCAAGAGGGTTTAACATGTTGCCATATTTTGAGTCACCACAATATCAAAAGATGCGCATAGTTTTTTCCTGCCGAAGTCCTATGAAAATGCCTATCAATATAAGGCTTAGGTGTAGTATTTTTCTACTCGAATATTTATGTGGTCAACACGTTTGATATTCAAATTGCTAAGATAATAAGAGTACATCTACAAACAGTAGTCTACCAGGTTTAGCAACTAGGTCCTAAACAAAGCAGGACCCCTCATGGCGCGTGTTGTTATTTCTGTGTGTTGGCTATGCTGCTTTAAAGTCAAAGGGGCAACCCAGCCTCTTTATTTATACAATTTCACCACGAGACATGACAAATCATTATTCTCAGACTTGCACGAGTTGTAGGTCTATTTCAAACGGAGGCAAAAATGTACGAGTGGTTACTAGCTCACTTGAATTTGGACAGAGAATGACACATGAACTTTGAGGTTGTTTAGAGGCCCAATGGAGTCAAAAACGTGATTCTTTGTTTTACATATATTTTCACACTATGAGGTTGAAATAATACTGTGAAGTTGTGAAAATCATCCACTCTAAAAAAAAAAATGTTGTAACCCAGCACTGGGTCACTATAGCACTGGGTCACTATAGCACTGGGTCACTATAGCACTGGGTCACTATAGCACTGGGTCACTATAGCACTGGGTCACTATAGCACTGGGTTATTTTGACCCAGCACTGTTGGGTTATGTGAATGACCCAACACGTTGGGGTTGTTATTTTGACCCAGCAGTGGGTTATTTCTTACTTTATTTCTAGGCTATTTTTCTACATTTTCTCTATTACAGAATCAGCTCATTTTCTAAAAGTATGAATACTTCTAACAATAATTCTTAAAATGACATGGGGCCCAGTCATGACAAATTGTAGATAGAACACAACACCTTTATCCTCAGCTATTCATCTCAGCTACAAAATGAAGTCATGCAAAAGACAAAGCACAAATAGGGAACACACAAACAAGCAAACATTTCAGAAGCACAATCCATCATTTGAAAATCACAGCAACCCTACCAATTTAAGCTAAGGAATGGGGCTGAAGAAAAGTAAAACTTTACCCTCTACTCCCCCAAGCCCTACCAGGTATACATGTTCAAGTGCATTCTTTGTAAAAACAACAACAACAAAACATAATGTCTCCAAGAACCTGCCCATTCATGATGGTGAATGCCAGGGACTAGAGACGATTGTCCCCGAGACTCAGAACAAAGGGTGTCGGGTCGCTTGTTCTTTTGGTCGCCTGGTGGAGATATTCAGTCATATTGGTTCCAACCGGGAGATTTGAGAATATGACTATAAAATGTGGAACAATAAGACACACATGACACTTTGCACAAGCCAACACGGACACACACACAAACACACACAGATTGTGGCCCTTCCTATTATTCAGAACATGCTACAGTCATATACAGTCTATTGCTGTGCGCAGGAGGTTCATCTACATTGAGTTCAGTCCAGAAACTTTGTGCGTGGTTTACAGTATTACATATTAAATAGTATTCAATATTCCACAATCCACATACTTGCAATATGAGTTTCGGGCCTCATCAGTGCTTGTGCGGGCAGTCTTCTTTCTAACTTTTTACACTGGTGTTGGGGGAAACCCTTTTAGGACCATGTATTCTTTAGTATCTGGGGTACAAAGACATGAGGTTTTAGGGGACAGTCAAAATGGTTAAAGGTGGAGGAACATTTCATTTCAATATGTAGCTAGCTACCTGCACTGGGTACACTGATGGTGGGAGAAGCACTCTCAGGGCCTTTAGTAACCTATCGGTTGGACAAAGACATACCAACGTTTAAGTGAAGAGTCAAAATGGATAGACTAAACTTCGATGAACAATTAAGACACTCTTTTCATTTCAATATGTAGCTAGCTAGGTATAGCTACCTAAAATAACTGTGTGCATCCACACTGAGACCAGCAAGCTAACTCGTAGAAAGACTTAGGCTAAAAGTCATACAGGAGCCTAACTGAACCACCATAAAAGCACAAGTTATAAGCTTGCCAACTAGCTACCAACCATGTTAAATTCTTGTTCTAGCTAGCCAAACAGAGTGAGAATCCTAGTTTAAGCTAGCTAACTACCTGACGTGGAACAATGCACCACACAGTAGGCCTACAGAAGACAAACGTTCTACAGGCACTGACATAGCTAGCCGAACTTAAACAAAAACCTTACATTTGTTACCACACAGAGTACAGGACAATAACTTGTTAGCAGGCTCTGGCTAGCATGCATGGGGTTGTTTGCTAGCTAACATGATCTACAAATGTCAATGACTGAGAAAATACAGAATGTAATTATGATAGCTAGGTCTATTTAACCTGAATGGATAATTACAAACGTTAGCTTAGTACTAACATTTTTTTCGGTCAGCCACAACGGCATGCCCCTTTTGTCCATAAGAAAAGGAATTCCCCTCAGTGCAGGATGCAACAGTAGACTTGTTACAGATGCAACAGTTCTCATTCACAAGCTTGCCGGATCACTTTATCTTCTGGTTTTGGTGGGAGAATTTAACCCACTCACTGGAACATATCTCAAAAACCCAACCTCAATAACCCAGTATCAACAACCCAACGTTGCTCCTATTAAAGAAAACAACCCAGCTAAGTGACCAAATGCCTTCGACCCAGCAAATGGGTCATCCAAACAACCCAGCATTTTTAGAGTGTGATATGTCCTTTAAGTGTAAGAGCTGTTTGAAAATACAGCTGGAGATTTCTGCCTGTTTTGGTGCGATGGAGTTTCGGCCTGCCTGGTGACATCACCAGGCGATAATTAGTCAATAAACCAATCAAAAAGAAAGTTACAAACCTCTTTGCCAATAGCTAGTTTTCAGTTTTCCCCTCCCAACTCATACCACTCCTAGGCAGTTGTAGCAAAATTCTTGCTTGAGAAATTGCTCCTTGATAGAAGCTATTTTTGTTTATTTTTGACAATTTGAATTGAAAACAATCACAGGTACTTACGCATTCTGTTCCTTGAGTCGAATTCAAACAATATCAGAGCAATTTGAGTTGCATACACTCTTAGAAAAAAAGGTCCTGGATAGAACCAAAATGGGTTACTTTCTTTGCTTTATATATGGCACCCATTAAGGTTCTATGTATAACCATTTTGTAGGGTTCTTTGACCAGAACCCCAGAGGTTCTTCTTCACTGAACCAAAATCGGGTTCTATATGGAACCAATGTTGGTACTACACTGAGTGTACAAAACATTAAGAACACCTCCTCTTTCCATGACATGATCCCTTATTGGTGTCACTTGTTAAAGCCACTTCAATAAGTGTAGATGAAGGGGGGAGACAGGTTAAAGAAGGATATTTAAGCCTTGAGACAATTGAAACATGGATCGTGTTTGTGTGCCATTCAGAGGGTAAATTGGCTGAATATTCTCAATGTTAGGAAGAACATTTTTGGTTCTATCTCGATTTTTTTTAAAGAGTGTAAGCAAAAGGGTAAAAAAAACTACAAGTTTTGCATATTGACAATTAGACGGAGACCCTTTGATTAGTTTCTGAGCAAATAACTAAAAGTCTAGCTAATAGCCTAAGAGCAATTCATTGAAATGATTAATGTTGATGCGTATTGAATGGTGTGAGGTCAAGGCCATTTTCACTTAAAATATTGAATCTTTGCTAAATGCTGTAGCTTATTTCAAGTAGGTACATTAGGCTACATTGGCTGTGGAGAATGCAGTGGTTTCTCTTCCAACCACTAAAAGCAAGGGTAATGTAATGACTGTTTTGATTGGTTTCCTGGCCTGTCCATCATTTCACCCTCTTGTTAGAAATATAATCCAGTCTTTCATTCTAACGCTAATCAATCAATTTGAGGTCACATTTCGTAAACCTATACCTACCTATTCAATATGTCTCAGAATATGTTAACATTATCTAATAAGCGCTTGCTCAAGTTAGTTTTGTTGTGGGTTGATTTCGTTCTGAACATCACCCACACATACGCAACCTACTACAGAGCAATATTAAATGTGTAGAGTAAGTTCAGTGCGGAGACATGATAGGTTAATTGTACCAAACATGGATGCAATAAAAGGGATATAATGTTTAGTATTTTACCATTTCTATTATGAAATGTATTCCTGTTTTCAGACTGACAAACATGGATGTTGTAACCCTCCATTGTAGTTTTATGTTGGCGTTTGCATGGCGTTTGCATGGCGTTTGCATGGCGTTTGCAACTACCTATACTTAAAAAAATTGCTTTCGCGTTTGATAAATGCCATTTATTATATTATGGAACCTGGGGTATGGCATTCAATTATATTTTATCAAATGAAAAAGTCTTCTCCAAAGGGTTGTGTTTTGTGATAGAGAGATTAAGTTAAATGCTGCTGTAACGATACCTTTAGAAGACTATTAAAGTTGGCAAATGTGTATACTAATACCCATGTCATAACATTGAGTGAAAATTCAGACTGCGTGTGTGTGCACATTCTCTCTCTCTCTCTCTCTCTCTCTCCCTCTCTCTCCTCTCTCTCTCTCTCTCTCTCTCTCTGTGTGTGTGTGTGTGTGTGTGTGTGTGTGTGTGTGTGTGTGTGTGTGTGTGTGTGTGTGTGTGTGTGTGTGTGTGTGTGTGTGTGTGTGTGTGTGTGTGTGTGTGTGTGTGTGTGTGTGTGTGTGTGTGTGTGTGTGTTTGCCCGCTTACGAATGGTTGGTAGTATCTCAATTTAAATAAGGAGTAATTGTGGAATTGACCTATACTGATGACACAACCCATTACACCATTCCCGGAGACACAGATACCTTTAACGGGTCATTCGTGGTTTCAATAGATAAGTTATAACCCGTTATAACCTAACTCGTGTTCAACATGGGTCATTGCATAGCATAATAATGGGAACTTTAGGCCGACTTCAAGTACAATTTTTTACAAAATAGTAATTGGTCAATAAGCAATGTCTTTGTTCAGTTTACCTCCATTTAAAAGGCGATGAGCCCAATAATAACACGTGATCTGAATAATTATCATGATCTAAATATTGTTTACTACATGTGAATCACTATACCTGTGTATTTGCCCTTGTTTGTAATGGGAGGGCTATGTGTGTTTGGGGGACTGATGTGTGTGGATTGGTATGCCTATTATGTGTATTTGTCAGTGAAATAAACGGTAATAACGACGAATGCCTAGGTGTGAATGTTCTTTAGTGTATTTTGTTCTTTTGAATGTTGTTTTGTGCACATATTGATGTTTTACGCGCGGGTATAGGAAAGGTTTTATTTGCTCATGGGTAAAATAACATATTTCCATTCGTTTTATTGCCTAAATAGCTGTTGATTTGTGTTTAGTGTGAAATAAGCACAGACACATGTGCGCTTTACGTTTTTAAACTTTATTCAGTCTGCTATACAGTTTTTTGCTTCATATCGAATATATTTACCATCATGCGGAGTAGCGAAAACATAGACAAGATACACATTACGCGTATGCCGCCCATCCCCTTGTCATGTTACGTTTACGCAGACGGAGGCAAGCCAAAACTAGTTTGTCTATTGCAGGCCACCATGAAATAGCTTCCCAATTTGATGTAACGAGGTTGAGCTCCTTGCAAGCAGATGTCCACCCCCTGTACAAGTGGGAATTTATGGCTGAGGCATGTAGCGTCTTAAAGACAAATATAAATCAGAGAAATGGTAATCTGAAAGCACACATAGGTATTCAATTGGTGACGACCACACAAAGGACCGCAGGTTAGTTTCTTCGAAGTATATCGACAGCCTTCAGCTTTCATCACATCTAGGGTAAGCCACTTGTACAATGCGCATACATTGGAACTCATTATGGCAATAACTCGTTGCAAAACAAAGCTTAAATTGCCATTTCTATCCAAATGAGTGCTGGCCTTCTTTCATTTTTGATGTGATCTATTTCTGATTGCATCCACGGTTACATTTGTTTATGCCGGAGGATACGTGCTCGTGATCAACCCTTCACCTAAAAACGCACTGCAGAATTATTATCAAGAACGAGGCCTATAGTAACAGGCTAATCTCTATTCAAAATGAACTTGGTAGCGCGGGCTTGAGCTTTCAAGTTCTGATCCTATTATCAAACACGAACACGTGTATATAATAATCTGCTGTGGAAAACAACAGCATCATACATAAAGTAACCATCAAGACAAGGCTCCTGAGTAATGTAGATGTAGTACGGTGTGATCAAGGGGTTAAGCACAAACGTCATTTCTAGCAATACACCTTGAATTACAATGACGCGTAATTTAGACACTTTTTCAATGTGTCCTTCACAATATCCCAGCTAAAAACATGCTAGGACAAAATACAGGAATGCTCAAAACATGAACGAAATGAAATTAGGTCTCAGTACTCACCAAACACACAAACCATAACAATAACATCAAGTTAGAACATATACATGGAGTCAAAAATACACAGGCCTACATAATAATTATTTGAGCGCTGCCGTAGAATTAATTCAAATAAGCGTGAGCTACATTTCTTATCACATTGAAAAGGTTCAACAAAGATCTCGCTATGCTTTGTGTTGGTTCATTTTCAACCTTAATGAATCGCCATGCATCGGATATCACGAAATGTTATTCTTCTGGCCGTCCGATTGCATTCGCCTGTGACACCCGCCATTTTCCTTCCCAACAGCCAAGTGCGCAATGGGATCAGCTTGACTGAACCAACCGCCGGCTGCATTGTATCCTCTCTCATCTCTCAGGATAAATCAAGACTACCATATTACAACTATAGCACAACCAAAACAAAATAAAATGTCATTCAATCTCGAACACCATATGAACACTGTAGTGACATATGTATAAAATCATCCATCGAAAGAAGAACATGATGTTTCCATGCATTGTCCTATACTTTTATAAAGCCTATTGAAGGAAAGGAAACAAAACATTGCCCTCCTATTGTGCGATCAACACAACCCGGGGTGAATCCTGGCCCCCTGTGGTTGATGGGCAGGAGTTTGAGGAGCCTCGAGCCACAGAGAATGGTGACGATGTGTGGCAGAGATATCCAACAAATGACCTACGTCATCGTCCCAGGGCCAAGGTTGGTGGGTGTGACAAGAAAATTATTCCAGCCTTGATCTCTGCCTGCGAGCATCTCCCTCCTCCTCCTCCCCTCCTGTCACAACTAACACCCCCCTCTTCCGCCTTCAGCTTTAGTCTAAAGGGATTGTAGTGAGTAGCAGGGAATAAACACACACACACACACAAATAGAGAGAGAATCGAATAGAACATTACACAATATAATATAATTCTATAATATAATTCTTAAAGAAGAATTTAACCCAAAGGCATTATCTACATTCATTTCCACAAGAAACTGTGAAAATATAACTACATGTTAAAGCCCATGCCAACATGTTATAAAACGTATCATGCGTGAAAACGTATACATTTTACTGGGATAATAAAGTGTATTTACTGGGCGTACTAAAGCTGGCAAAGTTACCTGCTGTAGTTTAATGGGAGGGGTCAAAGTTGGACTCTCTACACATTCCTTTTTCTTTTCCCACTCACTCCGATTGGTCGATTCCTCGCCTGCACACATTTCCGGGCAAAAGGGGCTCCTTGATTCCACTTTATTGCAGCGGGTTAAAGGTGAAGGCCTTGACATTATTGAAGTTCAAAGACTACTTTTAATTACAAATTGTAGTTAATACACACACGTGCAATATTCCATGCACATATGCTCTGTGTGCACGCGGGCGCACGCACGTAGGCTTTCCACACACTCATACACTCACTCGGTAAAATCTGTCCAACAGACACACCCCAGTAATGTCCTCTATATTTATAGATGTGCACACACACCTACCACCTGGCAAATGTAGTCAACAATTAGTAAAGACATAGTTTGGGCAATGTCAATGTATAACCTGACTGACCTAGAGTTCCACGATCTAATTTTTGAGGTCCGTTTTTCTCAGAAATATCTGAGGTAATGAAGCAGTGGTGAAGGCTGAAATGCTAAAGGATGTGTGGTGTGTGCGTGTGTGTGTGTGTGTGTGTGTGTGTGTGTGTGTGTGTGTGTGTGTGTGTGTGTGTGTGTGTGTGCTTGTGCTTGTGTGTTGTGCAGTTGGAGGGGGATTGACGTTGTGCACAGCACCGGCCCGAGTTCACGTTGAACAGTCTAGGTGCTAAGTTTTTTGTTTGGACAGCCAATCTTACTTGTTTACTATTTACATCGGAAGTGAACGCCATTCTCTCCGAACAGACGGTGCAATTAAGAGAAAAAAATAGTCATTTAGTGCCTCTGTCTTTATGACACTGTCTGGACTGCAAGAGTGGCGATTCCATTTAGTGGGCACTAAAGGAGGATCCCGTTCCTCTTTCTTTGTGATTCTGAGGTGTAGCCTAGTTTTTGTGTTGTCGTTTCCGTGTACTTCTGTGTGTGCTTGCAAAAGCTCAAACATGCAGTCCTAGAGTTATATCCACTAAGCATGTAAGCGTTGTATAAATGCACCGCTCAACAGCCCCACACACACACTCCCTCAACAATGTTTTCGTCTGAAAATGTGTTTGCGTAAAAGGTAAGGCCTGTTCCTACATTAAAATAGTGTGGCTTAAAACTTAGTTGGCATTGGATGCAATTACTATCCACAAATACCCAACTAATGACGCACGACTCGCAATCTCTCCACATGCTTCGAACTTGGTTTTATCAAAACAGTGGCACAAACATTTAGGCTAACCACCCCTCAAATCCCTTGAAAATAACCATCAGATAGACCGAACAGTGGCCCAAAAGAAAATCGAAGGCATAAATGCAGTCGGATTATTTTGCCAATACTTTTTGAATCATTGCCTACCACTCTCAATGAATCGGCTTGAAAACGACATTCACATAGGCATAACCATGGTCAATAATAACATCTATGACAAAAAAAATCCACCAGTCTGTTAGTTTTGTCTATACGCCTGTTTATTTCATAGGTATCTTTATATGAATGATACACAGGCACAACGCCATATTTTCCTCCTCTTTCATAAAGAAGCACCAAGCATAAAGCAAATAATTTAAAGGAGTGTTAACATTAAAGCTTTTAAAGTACACAGCTTGGGCGGTGTAAAGAAAATAGCAGCAGGGAAAGGGGGAGCGAAATTTTAAAAAAATCATATTTACAGTCACGAATGCACATAGTTGCATAGTCTGTACAAGGAAAACATCATTACAGATTGTACACGTCACAGTTCTCGGTGGCAAAATGGACACCTGTAAATGTATTATTGTGTGTTGAATATTCTGATCGAAAACAGAAACATGGTAAGCTACAAATACATCGACCAGAGGAAAGGGAACGTTTAAATGTCCAATATAGGCCTATCATGGCTTCCGAATTGCGTTGTAAAATGTAATACTATTCAACAAACAATAATTGTGAAATGCACAATTGAATAAACACAATTAAGATTCGTGGTCAATACACGGAAAACCATATGAACTCGACAGCAGCATATAAATGATTATTCTATATAATCACCTGTATATATGAACTAGAAAGTATCCTGCGAATGAAGGCTACAGGAAAATGGTGCCTTATCACGCATACATACAGCAACCCCGAATGTTAGAAATGGAAATAACCTCATCTTAACATTTAGTTGCTCAACATTGCTGCTGATCTGTCTTTTTGAAGTAACTTGAAATGTGTTTATTACTGGTGATAAGAATTCACTGAGAAAAGTGTGTCATTGACCTTTTGACTATAATCATTATGCTTTTACACTCTGCGTGCTCACAATAGTGGGTTTCCAGAAAAGTACTGCAAACGATCTCTGCTTAATTTCTTTTCTTTCATTCTTCGATTCTGAAACCAGATTTTAACCTGTCGGTCGGTGAGGTTCAGCATCCGGGAAAGCTGCATCCGTTTCTCTTTGTTGATGTAAACGTTAAAGAAGAACTCCCGCTCCAATTCTCGGATCTGAAATTTGGAGTATGGACACCTCTTCTTCCTTGTGCGAGGAGTACCTGGGGCAATCAATCATAAAGGACATGATCAGTAAAAGTTCAATGGGATTGTTTTCCATTTACGCACAGATATTCACATGAAGTTAAATCAGCCGCTCACACATATTCACATCAACACAAAGTATATAGCCTCTCTATGTGAATACACCATTCAGGAATTTCGAGAAGCATCAATTTGATTATACCAATTATGTCAACATCCAACATTGCACGTAACACATCAGACACATCCGCCATAAAGACTGTTACATTATCACAAGCGCTTGAAGAGCAAATCATATACATTTACAGACTCCAAGTATGTGTTTTGGTCTCTTACAAATATACAAAACTAGACCTTCGCTATCCATTTCCAGACTCCTTCATGGCTCTGTGAAATGCGTATGTTTATATTCGATGTGAATCTAAAATGTATTTCGGATCTGAGACACACTACATCACAGTCGTGGTCAAAACGTCATGAAAAAGATAAAGTACAACGACACAAAACGTCTCTGCAGTTATTTCCTGATTGGGATACATTTGGCTACACAAAGAGACGCCAGTGGGCCTGTGTGTGTGAGTTAGAGATCGTATGTGTGTGTGTGTGTGTGTGTGTGTGTGTGTATCAATCACTGCAGATTCAGGCATAAATATCTCAGGGCTAACCGAATGGCATGTGCCTCACTTGGACAGAATGTGTTTGGTTCAATACTGCAGTGCAATGCTTGAATCCAGATATTGACACAAACTCACACTGGAGTCTCTACGACTGATTACACTTGTATCCCTTTCTCTTTCGTTGCAAGCAAACCACCACAACACAATGATATTGCTATCTTCGACATTTGCCCAGATAAATATAGATAGATGGATACTTATGGAGCCTGCCTCTAAGTGTACAAGGCTAATAATCTCACAGCACGTCCTTTAGTGTTATAGTTTGCGTGCAAGCTGCTAAAATAAAATTCACAGGACGCCAAAAGCAATGTTCTGCCCAATTGGTTTTTACTCACGACAGCCCAACGCGAAAATCCCTTAAAATGCCCAATGCAAGTTCATGATCAAAGTTAGCATTTGTCACAATAGCGCGCTCTTAAAATTTCACAGACTCCACGATAGAAGCGTCTGTGTATAACATCCTTTTTTTTCAAAGCGCTTTCCCATCGTAAAAAGTCTTCTCATTGGAAGAAAGAGCTTTGTAGGTTATAATAAAATCCTTTGAATGCTTATAAAACTCCACATAAAATCTGACCGACAAAAAACACCGGGCTAGTCCCTTTCCCCATTTACAGCTTCGGTACCTACTCGAGTGGCTGTTCTTGCTGGCGCTGGGGTCCTTGGTGGCTGAAGAAGAACACGAGCCCGAATTTGTATGTTCCTCCTCATCCTCTGTGTCCTTGTCTTGGTCTGGGACGCCCGGTAGAGCCGCTGGCTGCTGGAACTTTGTTTCCAGCTTTCTAGCCTCGCTCTTTTGTAAACAAGTATCTGCTGACTGATTGTCCGTGCCGCAGTATGCGGTCTCAAAAAAGCGGTCGAAACCTTGAGGGAGGACGCTGTTTTTCCCCACTCCGGGGTAGAACCCTGTGGAGGGATGGTTGGAGCTGGGATGGTGGTTATGGTGGCTGTACACATTCTCGTTCGTTTTCATAAGCATTTCTGTCATGGTGGATTGCGGAAGACAGTCCCTGTGCACCAGATCCTCTCCAGAGTAGCATGATGTATAATTGCTTCTATGGTGCCATTTACTAGAAGGGTCCAATCCATAGGAAACTTCCCGTACCGGCTGCACTTGAGACAGATTTGTGGAATATGGGTAGGTTATCTGCCGCGACGAGGCCTGTGGAAGAAATGAAGAGACGGCAGAAAATTCGGGGACGTAGTAGGTGCAGCTGGGGAGGTAGATGTTAGAGGCGCAGCCCGTTCTGTCCCCAAACTCGGATGTCCGGTCTTTGCGCGTCTGGGAGCAGAAGTTTCCCAGATTCACTGAGTTAAACATCTTTCCCCCGTACTCCGTACGATAGATAGATGTTTTGGATTCGAGCTGTTAGAAGGGGGAAATTTAGGAAGGCGAGATGACGCGCAATCCGTCTAAATCGCCCGGAGACACGTGATCGAAAGTAGATATTGTCATATATCAACGTGGAACACTTGGATGTGTAGGAGTGGTTCACTTAGGCAAGATCTAGGAGGTTCAAACTATTCATTTTCAAAACACCGCAGGAGCAGTAAGAAAACCAGTAACAGATTCCTGTTTGTTTACATAGGTTATGGCAATTATAAAGATAATCTTTAGGAGGCTATTTATGTATGGGAGTCTGGCTAGGCTAGCACAGGTTTAGTATTTGATATAGCAGACTAAACATGCTTTTGAATTCTACAGGTAAGACTTCACTATTAGGCCTATTATGATTATGATTATTATTATAACTATCACTATAGTATAGCTACTACATTAATACATTATCATATTTTACAATAGCCTATACTGGAACACAGCAGAATATAGACATTTTACTCTCACACATTGTAATGTATGACTAACCACTACCAGCCTTACTGACAAAGTGAACCGAGATCACTGCGAGGTTAAGGCAAATCTATGCTTTATAATGAGACCAAGATTTCAAGACCACACTCGAAGCGCTGCTGTTTTCACTCTCATACAGTCTAGCAGGCTTTATGCTATTTGTAGGTAGTCTAAATGTCCATCGTGAATCAATGATTAGATGTTGCCTTGCTTGAGATGTTACCATTTTGAAACCTGGGCATTTTCCATCTAAACCACTGTAATAGCCTATATTTACATTTTGAAACAGCCACCAACAGACTAACATTTCCCTATAATGAAACCCCCCCCACAAAAAGTAGCTATTCAAAATAAGCATTTTTGAATACATAGTTAGTTAGTTGCTAGTAGCTAGTTGGCTTCATTCCCGTGCTTCAGGGACATCTTTCTATTTAAGTTTTTATCTCGGATTTTATTTGATCAAGGCATGGCCTTAACGGAAGCCGACATGTTGTGGCTATAGTTTCAACATCAATGTGAACTAAATGAGAATGAACAAGGATGCAGAGCATAACGTTTAGGGTGGCCTACTCCATTAGTTTGACTACATCACTCATTTTCCTAATTCAATCCATTTCTCTTGGATCATGATAGGCCCTCGAGTGAATAGCCGGGAAAGTCAAGACCAAGCATTCAGGCTGAACATGGAGGAGAGAAAAAAACCAGCTAAGTTTAACCTTTGACGACGAAAGGCTGTCAAAACAACTCTAATCCACCAACTGCAAACTATAACATATCAAGTCGTCGTAATTTTGAATCGAGATAGTCTACACGAGAGTGGCTATATTAAAGCTTAATGCGCCCAAATAGTCTCCAGGAGGCCATTTATTTTGTTTTGAAGTACAAGAGGGGCTATTTCTGCGTAGTCTCTACTGTCTCACTGGGCAACAAATGAATCGATTTGTCATAGAATACCTTCACTGACAGCTGCATAGCAATAAGAAATCCGGCACTATATCTCTGTCTTTAGGACTACAGTGTAGCTTTAGGACTAGTTGCCCGATTAAATACACATTGCTTTACGAAAAGAAAAAGAAAACTCTAGGCTACCATTATTGATTTGTTTTAATATGCCTGAGTGCTCCGAGGCAAGGTAGGCTAGATTAGTTATCGCCTTCATTCAAGGAATTTAAACGACATTTCAGTTGAAAAATATATCTCACGGCTGAAATCCTCATCACAAAGCTCTAAAGTAGATTAGGCCATGCGATCAACTAGAGGAATGATATTTCAATCCTGTAATCAACGTATATATATATATACACATTTAAAATACCCTTGTGTGCTCTTTCTCTTATGTGGTGAACGTTCACTGTCGTATACAGAATCACGTGAACTACAGTTGCCAATCATCAACACAAAGGTAGGATCATTGTATTGATAAATCTCACTAGACTATCTTCCAAAACATTTTTTTCTTCTGAAGGTTAACCTGTATGCAAATTATAAAATGGCATAACACAAACTCTATGGTTCCAATAGTTTAAACGTTTAAAATGATCATGGGATTAAGATTATGGAATTATGTATGTAAATTTGACGGCCCACTTTTTGTCGCCTAAAAGCACATTTTTTTGTAAATCATCAAAAAAAGATGACTATCATGAGTAGATGTATATATTTTGGAGAGAGGTATATGGCAATGGAATAAGTTTGTTTTACAGTCCCCTTCCAGCAGATACAAAGTTGACGTGCACGATGCCCGCATCCAAGTACAAAGAAAGCAGACAGCTGCCAAGACACAGCACTTGAATTTGACCACTAAAATCCTCTACGCGTCTAACCATAAAACGCCGAATGGCTGTAAGAAAAAGCTAAATCCCTTTGTTCTACAGAACACATTAAAGTAAGATGGAAAAAGGAGTTTAAAATTGGTATACACTCTAATAAGTTATACCCACGCATGTAACCATGCAGACATAGGCCGACTGTGGTTTTGAATTATGAAAACACAAATGGAGAATTCCACGTCACAGTACAAGGGACGGGTAAAATAAGTTAACATTATTTTTACAAAATAGCTGATGCGGGAAAAATGTTAGCTACCAGAAATTAGTCTGGCTATACTGCGAAGTGTGTCGTCGTCTCCCACGGGTTTGGGCTTAGTGCCTTACATTGTAATAGAAAATGGTAAACGTTTTTGCTCAAGGGGCTTCGCATTCCAGAAAGTAAAACATTCCGAAATGTAATAATAACCTCTTCGTATTCACTGGTTGCAGAAACTGTACTACTGTTGTAGGTCTACTGTTGAGTTATTTCGAGAATGGGTTTTAAATGGCACTGATTCTCCAAAGGCAATAACATTTACTGTAAAGGAAGCCTTAACACACAACAAAGTATTTGTTCCTTTGTGGAATGCATGATCATCTGCAGCAAGACAACAACAACCAGCGTAGGTTACATAATAGCCTCGGCTAATTATCCATAACCTTGTCAGATGTTCTAAGGATTCTGAGAATTGTACCAGTTAGGCCTGTACTGGAGGGCCCAATCGCAGGATCGGGTATACACCAGTGGTGTGCAATCACAAAAGGAGATGCCAAAACGTTGCCTGGGGTATTACATAAAGGACATGCCCACCACACTTCCGTTTTCAAATCTGGACACAAGCTTGCAAGGAGCAATAAAGTCGTGCGTAACCCTCCTTCAAAGGCCTCAAACTATCCTAGACATGTCTTACGGCGGTATAAGGCCATCATTCAGGGGATAAGGTTTACCATGTGTTTATTCTTCTTGGATTTAAGTTCAAGTCACAGTTAGCCTATAAAATACCACCCGCAGTAGGACCCTGGAGTCGGATGGCTGATGCGCCATTTCTCTAAATAAGAAGGGGTTCCTTCACAAATGTTTTTGACTAACCAAAGCCCCTGTCGAGTATGCCTACCATGCAGCGAGTACAATTACAACATGTTAAAAAGTACTGCTTAGAGCCTTTAACGTAATAGCCACACAGGCCTTTTCGAGTCCTGCGAGTTTCCTGGAAGAAAGAGGTGTTGTAAATATGTGCCATTCTCTGCTTAAACATCACTGTCAGGAGAGCACATGCTTTACGACTGTGTTTGAGGAATCTAAGCAATGTATTGCTACCTCGCACAGTAATTACAATGCATTGTCTAAAGCCAAGTGCAGCCTGTTGCTTAGAAGAACGAGAACTATCTTGATAAAAAAAATAAAGTTGCTGTATTCGCAAGTCGTATTTGTTTAGCCTAAATCGATAGCATGACTATTGTTTGATTGGGCTTGAAGCCTATAGCAGTATGGGCTATTCCAATTGAGTCATTCTTGAATTGAGGTGGTAAATTTTGTACCTTGACTTTGGCACCATGTAAAACCCCTTTAAAAGCACAAAAACTTGACAAATAATATATGTTCCGTTTTATTAAACTGTTATTTAATAACAAGTCCTTTCTACTGCAAAGCGTGTATTTGTATGCATTGTAGAAACTACTGCGGGCTAGTAAATGAGCCTGTCCCGCTGGGGATGTGTAGAGGTGTAGTGACATGTTTTAGAGATTTAGAGATATCTATATATTATTTTGAATGCTAGACATTGAACAAAAGTATTTAATATATTATATAGATCAATAAAAGAAGGCTATTAAAATATATATTTTTTTACTAGTAGACCTATAATGTGTTACTCAGTTTGATGTCAGTGTGTTACTGCCTTGAACATCGTTGTTTACAAATATATACACGGACCTTGAGCATTCTCTCCAGTGGCAAACTGTTATCGGGGGAGTGGCCTACTAAATATAATTATTACCTAATCACGCCCTTTTAGTATGTTATACATTTGGCGATTCCATTGATCATTTGGTGTCTAAATCCAAAGTGTC